>NC_092088.1:62755403-63055403 GCF_045679555.1 Salvelinus alpinus | reverse complement strand
CAACTTAAACTTCCCCAATCCCCCATCCATTCAGCTCGACAAGACAGGATGTGATGATGTCACTTGTGATGTCATTTCCCATTGGACCTGACTAAGGATTACAGTTTTTTACAATCGGCTTACACACTAAAAGTGGTACTTGAGGCACACTCAGTGAAAACATTAACTCATGTACCTAATCTTCAGACCAAGTCTGCGAAACTGCAAGCACATTATCTGCTTTACACTCAGTTTGCAATCATAAAACACACTTTTTGCAAAACACTAAACACAGTTCTCTACATTAGACACATCATTCAAAACTAACAGGTCTTGTGTTTCGTTTGGATAACACTGCCATTCAAAATGCCACACTCATTTACCGATTACCTACAACCAGTGCTCTTCACGTGTGAAAACACATAGCTAATTTCTTCACTTAGAAATCAGAGATAGAGCACTATAAATAGGCTTCAGGTTGGCATTCTTGTTTTGGACAACAATGGAGGCCAATTTTGGAGAGAGAGTTAGAGGAAGAGGAGTGAGAGTAAGAGGGAGACGAGGACAAGGAGGAGGATGAAGAGGACAAGGACAAGGAGGAGTACAAGGACGAGGACGAGGAGGAGGAGGAGGAGGAGGAGGAGGAGGGGGAAGAGGATGAGGACGAGGAGTGGAACAAGGAAGAGGAGGAAGGAGAACAATCACAGATGAGATCCGGGCCATGTGGTCAACCATGGTTTGAGTTTCAGGGAGGCTGGGCAGAGGGTCCAGCCTAACTTGAGCCGGTACACTGCAGAAAGTGTCATCTGGACGTTTCGAAATGAGAACAGGTAAGTAAACCTACACTCTATACCATGTTACTGTACTTACAGCACTGCAGCACTTACAGCACAACAGTAAAATGTAATTTCATACTGAAAGAAATCTTGCACCCTAACCATTCACATCATGTTTTTGCAGAATTGCTAGACGACCTTTCAATGGAGGAAGAAACCGACTGTTCACAGCAGAGCAGGAACAACACATAGTGAATACGGTCATTTCAAACAACAGCATACGTTTATGACAACTGCAACACCACATCATCACTGACAACACAACATTCTGTAACATAAATAGGGTGAGTTTATTGCGCTTGGCCGTCTCCTGAAACGCCATCAGATTCGTATGAAGCAGCTCTACAGAATACCATTTGAGCTAAATTCTGACAGTGAAACGACTGCGCTATGCATAGGTACAAGTAAGCTATACTATCCTGTCATTGGTACTGTATTCCAGTGTATTGTGCTACATATTGACTGCTCTGTCTATTCATACTGTCACACAATAATGTTTTGTCTTGTCTGTTTCAGAGAGTTATGGAACTAGATGCTGCTGCAGAGCATCATGATTTCGTCTACGTTGTTGAGGTCGACTTTAACTTAGTGTAATGTGGTGCGTGCTGGTGGCAGGGAAGTCAGGCTCAGGAGAATGAACTTGGTAAAAACGGAGCTGTTTAATAAACATCGAAACCTCCGAAAACCATAGTATACAAAATAACAAATAGCAAACCCGTCGCACACCAGAATTTACAATGAAAACCTACATACAACAAACAATCTCCGACAAGGACATGAGGGGAAACAGAGGGTAAAATACACAACATGTAATTGATGGGATTGGAAGCAGGTGTGTAGGAAGACAAGACAAAAAAGTGTAGGAAGACAAGATCAATGATGGTTAGAAGGTCGGTGACGTCGACCGCCGAACACCACCCGAACAAGGAGAGGGACCGACTTCGGCGGAAGTCGTGACACCTAGCTAAAACAAGCCGCAGGGAAGAAACCTCATAGGACACCGCGTTATCGTCAATGTCCCTGGACAGCGTGGTGACAACATCACAATGTGTGCAGCCATTAGTCAGAATGGTGTCCTTCATCGCTTGTGATGTTGATGAGGTACTGTGGCCAGACCCAAAATGGAGACAGGATTCACCCTAATTGTTTTTTTCTTTATAGTAACAAGCCTACTTGTTTATCTTCTACTGTATTTGTTTAATCTGTTACTGTTCATCCCGAAATCTGGATGAAAATACAAAATACTATGTTTTGAGAAAGAAATACATTAAATTTTTCCCGCTTGCATTTCTGTTTATAGTGTAAATATATACTGAATATGCATACATACTGTATATATTTTTGCATATACATATACGTGTGAGTGCTATGACAAACTGCCATGGACTCCACTGCACACTGAACATTTAAAAGACACAAGATAGTAGTGTTTTACATTTGTCACATCCGTGTGTAGTTGGCGTGTATAAGAGCTAAACATTTGATGTTTTGTGTGTAGAGTTTTGATGCAAAAACACAATTTTGAGTAGAGTTAAAATAGTTTTGAATGAAGTGTTTGGTTTTGCAAGAGATGTGTGACGTTTTGCATGTTGTGTGTGTGTTTTGGGGTTTTGTGTGTAGAGTCTAGAGAAAAGGAGCCATAGTTTCAGAAATCATGCGTAAGCAATTGTCAAAAATAGTAATATGAGGTCATACTTTGACTAACTGGTACACGTTGGATTAGACTGTGGATCCACAGGCTTATCTTTTCAGAGGAACCCACAACCCAGTCTCTTTTCTATTACTCTCTTTTCTACTCTACTTCTCCATTCTCTCTCTTTCTACCTCTCACAGTCTGTCTATCATACACATTTCCGCCGTGGTGGAAAAAGTACCCAATTGTCATATTTGAGTAAAAGTAAAGATACCTAAATAGAAAATGACTCAAGTAAAAGTGAAAGTCACCCAGTAAAATACTACTTGAGTAAAAGTCTAAAAGTATTTGGTTTTAAATGTACTTAAGTATCAAAAGTAAATGTAATTGCTAAAATACACTTAAGTATCAAAAGTCTAAGTAAAAGTATCATTAATTTCAAATTCCTTATCTAAGCAAACCAGATGGAACAATTTTCTTGTTTTATTTTATTTACGGATAGGCAGGGGCACACTCTAACACTGAGACATAATTTACAAACAAAGCATGTGTGTTAGGTGAGTACGCCAGATCAGAGGCTGTAGGTGTGACCAGGGATGTTCTCTTGATAAGTGCATGAATTGGACAATTTTCCTGTCCTGCTAAGCATTCAAAATGTAATGAGTACTGTTGGGTGTCAGGGAAAATGTATGGAATAAAAAGTACATTATTTTATTTTGGGAATGTAGTGAAGTAAAAGTAAAAGTAGTCAAAAAATATCAATAGTAAAGTAAAATACAAAAAACTACTTAAGTAGTACCTTAAATTATTTTTACTTAAGAAAAAATACTTTATACCACTGCATGTACATTAACTCTCTCTCTCTCTCTCTCTCTCTCTCTCTCTCTCTCTCTCTCTCTCTCTCTCTCTCTCTCTCTCTCTCTCTCTCTCTCTCTCTCTCTCTCTCTCCCTCTCTCTCTCTCTCTCTCTCTCTCTCTCTCTCTCTCTCTCTCTCTCTCTCTCTCTCTCTCTCTCTCTCTCTCTCTCTCTCTCATCCCTAGGGGGTTAGGACTAAATCATGCACATTCACTAATTAATGATTCCAATAGTCAAAGCTATTTGGATGAAGTTGCTCCCAGACACTGATCTACTGTCAGTTTTGTTTTCCCCTCCACTTGTTAAGGTTAGTATTCAAAGAGGGGAAGCTGATTCTAGATATGTGCCTAATGGCAAATTTAAGTCATTATTGAACATCATGTCCTAGCAGTAAGAGACACTGCATTGAGTACATGCAGTCCTCTCTTGCCCTGGCAGCTTTCGTTGCGAAATGGTCTTTCTAAAGAAGCTGTACTGCCACCTAGAGGCAGCCATTGAAAAGTGACACAAAGTATTCACTTGTTCAGTACTCTTCACAAATGTAGAAGTATTGGATTGGTGTTTCAATGTTGCATTTATTTATTGAACATCAAAACATACAATCTACTTGCAGTGAAGCCGCTTAACATCCACATCACATCCAGTCATCCAACAGACTCCCATCCAGAGCGACCCACAGAAGCAACCAGGGTCAACGCCCCGCTCAAGGGCACATCAACTGATCCTCCACAAGGCCAAAAATGGGGACCCGAACCAGCAACCCACAAGTTACCGGCCCAAGCTCCCAACCACTAGGCCACCAGCCCCCCAAGATCCCCTCCACAGCCCCCCGAGAGCCGCCCCTCAACCATCCGAGCCCCCCCCCCCCCCCCCCCCACAGTCCCCCCCCCGGAGAACCCCCCCCCACACAATAAAATTAAATAATTCCATTCCCCACCCAAAGCCATCATTCCCCAATGCAACAACAACCAACAAAATGAAGAAAAGAGAAAAAAGAGAAAAACAAATGAAAACAGCAGAAAACAACAATGCAAAAAACTAAAGACATCAAGGACAACAAAAATCACAACAGCAAGGTCAACTGAATACGCTTGAGTGCATGTGTTCATGTGTGTGTGTGTCCGTGCTCGCATCTGAATGCGAGTGTGTGTACATGCATGTGCACATACACAGAAACACCTGCACGGCATCAGCCCCAGGCAGACAGGCACCAGATGCAACAACGCTGCCCTCATCGTCTCACAAACTCCATTCCCACTTGTCTCCAGTTCCACATCCCAACCCCCAGCTTCCCTCTGCCCATCCCACCTTTCTCTGCTGGCCATCCTCTTCAGATTTCTACGCGCCATATATCTTTCAACTATGCTGTGATGTTTAACATACAATTTGAATCTATGTAATCGAATAGAATCCACAGATTGCGAGTTGAAGATAAATACTTTTACTAAGATAATTAGTATATTAGTAATTGACTGACTAGGTCTTTGGGTATTGGATTGGTGTTAGCATGGGCTAAAGGGAGTTTCCATATACCAATAATTTCCCTTCAAAACCATGAAAGAAAGTGAACAAGTGCAAATGCACATCAGAAGAAAGGAGAGGTAAATGAAATGCATCCACAGTAAGCAACCGCATCTCAAGATTCAAATGCAAATCCACTAGATGTCCATAAGATGGCATCAGAGCTTTCAAGATGGTAAATCTCTTATAGGCCTACATTGATTTATTCTAAGGACAGCTGCGCTGTGAAGGGGGATAGAGCACTTGAGAGACAAGATAACCTACACATCATCACAACTGTCAGAGTTGAATGGCAACGGCAAGGTTGTGCTGGGAGGAAACAAATTGTATTGATTAATCAGTTTAATCCACTTGTACATGTTTCCTTGTATGTGTTGAACTTGGCCTTCTGTTGTCGTTTAAACCAAGGTTGGAAGGTGAGAGAAAGTTACGGCTCACAGCCAGTGGATAAAGTAGTGTATTAAAGCTTCAGTATAATGTCCTAAATGACTAGTCCAAGGTCTGATTAGTTCATTCAATTATAAAGACTACCTTGGTTTTTCTATGTCTACCTATGGTTGACTTTGGAGTGTGGACGGCTGAAGATAGGGGTTTGTTACCAGTCAGTTATGTACCCACAATCCTGAGGCAAATACTGTATTTAATGATGTGGACTACGTTAAAGTATCAAGATGTCCCTAGTCTCTCTCTCTCTCTCTCTCTCTCTCTCTCTCTCTCTCTCTCTTTCTCTCTCTCTCTCTAATGAGGTAAAATACCACTCTCACCCATAAACTGTCAGACTATCAGTCTCCTCCGCTCAGCCATCTTTAACGTCACAATGGACCTTATTCGCCCCAGAATTATAGCAGCAGTTATGTCTACTCAGTTTACCTTTTTCTCCTTAAAAAATAAGCTGCTCATAAATTATGGGTTTTAAATTAGAATTTTAACTGAGATCGTACATTTGTTTTATTAGAGGTTTGTCTCCTCGTAGATCAACTGTTTATTTGCTACTTTGACGGCAAATATGTTTTTTGGTGCTCGTTTAACAACTTCCTCTGAAACCGTAAGAATAGTCAGAATTGTTGTTTTTGAAAGCTGTAGAGCTATAGGGACAGCCATGTGCTTTGGCTTATAGCTAGTCGGTAATTCGTCAAATTATTTGATTAAGGTTTTTTCATGTCTTAAAGCTGCAATATGTAACTTTTTGGGTGTATCTTTTACTTTCGATCACCTCCAAACAGCTGAAAATACAATATTTTTGTTTTATGGAAAATATATTCCACAGTGGTTTAGATGGTAAAATGACTCTCTACACAATACTTGCTTATTTTGTCATATAAACTGAAATTAAGCAAACTATTAGAATTTTAGCAACTACAAAATGGCAGAGCGATTTCTGAATAGTGCATCTTTAATGACAAATAACTTAAACAATATGTTACTACATCAAAGAGGGTTTTGTTATTGTGGAGAAAGGAGGAGAGAAAAGAGGAGAGGAGAGAAAATAATAGGTGGTGAGGAGATGGTGAGGGGAGGGAAGGAGGGAAGGGGAGGAGAGAAGAGGAGAAACGTGGACTGTGGAGAGAAGAAGGGAGGCAAGAGATATGGATAATAGGAGATACCAACACAGAGAGGAGAGGAGAGAAGAGAGGAGAGACAGACAAAGAACAGAGAAAAAGAGAGGAGCAGAGAGAGGAGAGGAGGGAGGGAAAGGAGAGAGGGAGGAGCGTATATGAGTAAAGTTATCTGTGTGTGTTGTATGATTGACATTAGAAGCTGGGTGAAGGCTTAATCTGTGATCTGAAAGGAGTGTGTCCCTATTGCATTGTAATTACAGCAGAGCTCTGTAATTAGTGCTTATAATAATCACACACACACACACTCCATCTCTGAGCTTTACTCAAGGTCTTCAGAGGTAGTGAAAACACAACACTGCGGCAGATTCCTCATTGTTATTCTTTCCTCTGTGTCATTGTATGCCTTTGTTCTTATGTTCACTGACTGCTGTACGGTTCAGCCCCTCTGTGTCTGTGTGTGTGTGTGTCTGTGTATTGTGTGTCTGTGTGTCTGTGTGTGTGTGTCTCTATCTGTATGTGTGTGTGTGTGTGTGTGTGTGTGTGTGTGTGTGTGTGTGTGTGTGTGTGTGCGTGCGTGCGTGCGTGCGTGCGTGCGTGCGTGCGTGCGCGCGCGTGTGCGTGCGTGTGTGTTTCTACTCCGAGGTATATGGGAATCATCAAACAGTGACAAGTCACTCGTTGATTGTATTTGCAGGTGTGCAGGTGCCACCAGGAACATTTGTGGTAAGAATGGGTTGCTGAACCTGGCTGAGGTTGTGAACTAAACAGTTTGGTACTGTATGTACTTACGATTTGCTCAACCATCTAAAACAAATTGTTAATGCAATTAAAACTGAAAAAAACATGAGCAACAAACACGGCACCCTGTCAGGTCCATTCATACAAACAGTAATAACATGATGATTTATACGGTGTGAGTGTGTGTGTGTGCCATACTTCTGTATGTATGTTAATAGAAATGTGTGTGTGTGGTAAACTCAGAGTAATACCAGCATGCAATGATCAGATGAGTAAACTGGGTCTGATTCCTGTGTAATGTTTGGCAGTGAGCCGTAGCTAACAGGGAACGCCATATCTAATTAAACTAGAACACAGACTACCTAACCAGGCCAAACTACTGTATACCACAGACAGCTGGAATCATGGCCAATGAACAGACAGATATGAAAACACATGCAGGCAAACACAGACAAGGACATATGAACGCACACAGGCAAATACAGACACGGACATATGAACGCACACAGGCATGATATATGAACTCACACAGGCAAACACAGACACGGACATATGAACGCACACAGACACGGACATATGAACGCACACAGGCATGCACACGCACACACTCACTCAGGAATGCAATGCAATGCATGCAAATCAGTGGAAACTTCTGAGGGGAGGACGGCTCATAATAATGGCTGGAACGGAGCGAATGGAATGGCATCAAACCGTGTGTTTGATGTATTTAACACCATACCACTATTTCGCTCCAGCCATTACCATGAGCCGTCCTCCCCAATTAAGGTGCCACCAACCTCCTGTGATGCAAATGTAAAGGACATCACACTGTTTGCTTAGAGATAGTGCTGTGCAATTAATCATTTTAGCTTTTCTTTAAACTAATTCGCCAATGTCGGTTCAATTATTTGAATTCCATTTCTTTCTGGGTTTTTTCTGTGAGCTCAATGCGTACATTTCATTCCGCTGCAGTTTCTCTAAATCAGATCGTGCCCAAACTGTGCAATGTATTAGGGAGTTTCTAACAGGTCAATGTTCTACATAGTTTATTGCAGAAAACATAATAATTAACTACAATGATCATAATCCATTGCGCGGCTAATTGTCTCGCCTGTGTTTCTTTTACGCCTACTACATAAGATACAAAGAATACAAAAAAACTGTTTGAATCATGTCTGTGAGTATAACAGAACTTATTTAGCAGGCGAAACCCCGAAGACAAACCATTCAGATTTCTTTTTTGTTGAGGTCACTCTCTTTTCAATGGATTTTCATTGGGAATACAGATTTCTAATTGACCTTCTTGCAGTTCCTACCGCTTCCACTGGATGTCAACAGTCTTTAGAAATCGGTTGAGTTTTTTTCCTTTGTGTAATGAAGAAGTACGGCCATCTTGAACGAGGGTCACTTAAACTGTCCTGTTTGTTAGAGGCGCGTGACCAGTGTAACGGCTTTCGTTGGTGGAAGGAGAGGAGGACCAAGGTGCAGCGTGGTAAGTGGTCATATTGTTTAATAAAATACGAAAACACTTGACAAACAACAAAAACGACAAACGAAAAGTCCTGAAAGGTGAAACAAAACACTAAACAGGAAACATACAAAGCAATCTACGGTCAGGGCGTGACAGTACCCCCCCCCCCCCAAAGGTGCGGACTCTGGCCGCAAAAGCTGAACCAATAGGGGAGAGTCTGGGTGGGCATTTCACCGCGGTGGCGGCTCTGGTACGGGACGTGGACCCCGCTCCACCTTAGTCTTGGCCCACTTAGGTGGCGCCTCTGGAGCGGGGATCCTTACCGTCGACCCCGGACCGGGGACCCTCGCAGCGGGCAGGAGGGAGACTCTGGCTGCTCCGGACAGGAGGGAGACTCTGGCTGCTCCGGACAGGAGGGAGACTCTGGCTGCTCCGGACAGGAGGGAGACTCTGGCTGCTCCGGACAGGAGGGAGACTGGCTGCTCCGGACAGATGGGCGACTCTGGCAGCTCCGGACTGACGGGCGGCTCTGGCAGCTCAGGACAGATGGGCGGCTCTGGCAGCTCAGGACAGACGGGCGGCTCTGGCAGCTCAGGACAGACGGGCGGCTCTGGCAGCTCAGGACAGACGGGTGGCTCTGGGGGCTCAGGACAGACAGGCGGCTCTGGCAGCTCAGGACAGACAGGCGGCTCTGGCCTGGAGAGAGAACCTGGAGGGAGGAGACGGAGAGACAGCCTGGTGCGTGGGGCTGCCACAGGACCCACCAGGCTGGGGAGACCTACAGGAGGCCTGGTGCTTAGAGGAGGCACCGGATGGACCGGGCTGTGGGGGAGCCCTGGAGATCTGGTGCATACCACTCGCACCTCTCCCATAGGCTCAATGCCCACATTCGCCCGGCACGAGCGGAGCGCAGGCATAGGACGTACTGCACCCACCCAGCTCATATCGAGTTTTGAACTCAGGACCTCTGCCTAGCAAATACACGTGACTGCCCTCCTGAATTGTTCCAACCCATCCCGCTATTGAAAAAGGCCTTTTTTTCAGTTGCACAAGGAGCAACTCTTAAGGCTGAGGAGTGAGTTTCACAGATCCCCATCTGCTACATTCACCCCCCAAACTCACTCCATAGCTAACGCAACTGCAGATCTGAGTAGACATAACTGCAGCCATAACTGCAGAGTCCAGCAGCATCATTGTAAAGGATGTCACACTGCCTGTTAAGCGAAGACCACTTTCCCCTGTGCCTCGCAAACAGCATTCTTTCACTGTTGAAATTGTGATATCCCAAGTATAAATACAATATAAAGTGTTTACGGACATATTTAATCTCTCCCTATCTCAGTTCCTGTAACCAAGAAACGAAGGTAACTGAACTAATTGACTAGTACCACGTACTTGTGTCATCATGAAGTGCTTTGAGAGGCTAGTTAAAGTGGAACTAACAGCATTTTAGCAACATGAAATCTAATAAAAATATACACCAACAGGAAGAAAATTAAGCTTTTTAAAAACATTTTCTGAGAAGAGAGCACTTAGATATGATCATTTTCACATTTTCATAAATTCTTGGAATGTTTTGGAATTACGTATACTAAGCAATATAGAGTGGGAAAGCGCTGTGCATTTGGACAATTAATAGACACTGCAGTAAATAAAACCGAATAAAAACCTCTGTCTCGTCCAGGACCTGAGTCTACGCAGACCGGTGAGCCATAGCCAATCAGAGGTACCTATATGCAAACAAGCCATTTGCAACAAGGGTCTGCCATCATTCACTTTGAACTGGACTGTGTGTTTACAGGCAGCTGCAACAGCGCGACTTTAGATCATTAGAACACATTCGGCAAAAGCCACAAAATACACTTGAATGGATTTCTGCAAATACGTATCTAAATACCACGGGAGTCCTCTAACATTTGCGAATTTTACAATCCTATTGATCAAACAACCATAAACAGGTAGGCTATATTTCCCTATATGCACATCAACAACAACAAGATCAACAACTAATGATAGTCAGAGCAAGATGAGATAAAATCTTGCTCAACACGAGGGCCCCACAAGGGTGCGTGGTGAGCCCCCACCTGTACTTCCTGTTCACCCATATATGCGTGGCCACGCATGTCTCCAACTTAATCATCAAGTTTGCAGATGACACAACAGTGGTAGGCCTGATTACCACCAGGGAGGAGGTGAACAAAGAGAGCATGGAGAGCATGCCCCCATCCACATTGACGGGGTGCAGTGGAGAGGGTGGAAAGCTTCAAGTTCCTCGGTGTACACATCACTGACAACCTGAAATTGTCCATCCATGCAACATCACCTCTTCAACCTCAGGAGGCTGAAGAAATTCGGCTTTGCCCCTAAGACCGTCTTGAACTTCTACAGATGCACCATTGAGAGCATCTTGTCGGGCTGTATCACCAACTGGTACGGCAAGGTTCTCCAGATGGTGGTGCGGTCAGCCCAACGGATCTCCGGGGGCACACTGCCTGCCCTCCAGGACATCTACAGCACCCGGTGTCACAGGAAGGCCAAGAAGATCATCAAGGACCTCAGCCACCCGAGCCACGGCCTTTTCACCCCGCTAAAGCCTGATGAATTTACTGTGTTAAATGAGGCCTCACCTCCTGGTTACACTAGTGACCATATCCCCCGTGCATCCCGCAAAGGCGGAGGTGTTGCTAACATTTACGATAGCAAATTTCAATTTACCCCCCCAAAAATGACGTTTTCGTCTTTTGAGCTTCTAGTCATGAAATCTATGCAACCTACTCAATCACTTTTTATAGCTACTGTTTACAGGCCTCCTGGGCCATATACAGCGTTCCTCACCGAGTTCCCTGAATTCCTATCGGACCTTGTAGTCATAGCAGATAATATTCAAATTTTTGGTGATTTTAATATTCACATGGAAAGTCCACAGACCCACTCCAAAAGGCTTTTGGAGACATCATCGACTCAGTGGGTTTTGTCCAACATGTCTCTGGACCTACTCACTGCCACAGTCATACTCTGGACCTAGTTTTGTCCCATGGAATAAATGTTGTAGATGTTAATGTTTTTCCTCATAATCCTGGACTATCGGACCAGCATTTTATTACGTTTGCAATCGCAACAAATAATCTGCTCAGACCCCAACCAAGGAGCATCAAAAGTTGTGCTATAAATTCTCAGAAAACACAAATATTTCTTGATGCCCTTCCAGACTCCCTCTGCCTACCCAAGGACATCAGAGGACAAAAATCAGTTAACCACATAACCGAGGAACTCAATTTAACCTTGCGCAATACCCTAGATGCAGTTGCACCCCTAAAAACTAAAAACATTTGTCATAAGAAACTAGCTCCCTGGTATACAGAAAATACCCGAGCTCTGAAGCAAGCTTCCAGAAAATTCAAATCAAATCAAATCAAATCAAATCAAATCAAATTTATTAGTCACATACACATGGTTAGCAGATGTTAATGCGAGTGTAGCGAAATGCTTGTGCTTCTAGTTCCGACAATGCAGTAATAACAACAAGTAATCTAACCTAACAATTCCGCAACTACTACCTTATACACGCAAGTGTAAAGGGATAAAGAATATGTACATAAAGATATATGAATGAGTGATGGTACAGACGGCATAGGCAAGGTGCAGTAGATGGTATAGAGTACGGTATATACCTATGAGATGAGTACTGTAGGGTATGTAAACATAAAGTGGCATAGTTTAAAGTGGCTAGTGGTCCATGTATTACATAAGATGGCAAGATGCAGTAGATGATATAGAGTACAGTATATACATATACATAAGAGATGTGTAATGTAGGGTATGTAAACATTATATTAGGTGGCATTGTTTAAAGTGGCTGGTGGTACATTTTTACATAATTTCCATCAATTCCCATTTTTAAGGTGGCTGGAGCTGAGTCAGTTTGTTGGCAGCGGCCGCTAAATGTTAGTGGTGGCTGTTTAACAGTCTGATGGCCTTGAGATAGAAGCTGTTTTTCAGTCTCTCGGTCCCTGCTTGGATGCACCTGTACTGACCTCGCCTTCTGGATGATAGCGGGGTGAACAGGTAGTGGCTTGGGTGGTTGTTGTCCTTGATGATCTTTATGGCCTTCCTGTGACATCGGGTGGTGTAGGTGTCCTGGAGGGCAGGTAGTTTGCCCCGGGTGATGCGTTCTGCCGACCTCACTACCCTCTGGAGAGCCTTACGGTTGTGTGCGGAGCAGTTGCCGTACCAGGCGGTGATACAGCCCGACAGGATGCTGTCGATTGTGCATCTGTAGAAGTTTGTGAGTGCTTTTGGTGACAAGCCGAATTTCTTCAGCCTCCTGAGGTTGAAGAGGCGCTGCTGCGCCTTCTTCACAACGCTGTCTGTGTGGGTGGACCAATTCAGTTTGTCCGTGATGTGTACACCGAGGAACTTAAAACCTTCCACCTTCTCCACTACTGACCCGTCGATGTGGATAGGGGGGAGCTCCCTCTGCTGTTTCCTGAAGTCCACAATCATCTCCTTTGTTTTGTTGACGTTGAGTGTGAGGTTATTTTCCTGACACCACACTCCGAGGGCCCTCACCTCCTCCCTGTAGGCCGTCTCGTCGTTGTTGGTAATCAAGCCTACCACTGTAGTGTCGTCCGCAAACTTGATGATTGAGTTGGAGGCGTGCATGGCCACGCAGTCGTGGGTGAACAGGGAGTACAGGAGAGGGCTCAGAACGCACCCTTGTGGGGCCCCAGTGTTGAGGATCAGCGGGGTGGAGATGTTGTTACCTACCCTCACCACCTGGGGGCGGCCCGTCAGGAAGTCCAGGACCCAGTTGCACAGGGCGGGGTCGAGGCCCAGGGTCTCGAGCTTGATGACGAGTTTGGAGGGTACTATGGTGTTAAATGCTGAGCTGTAGTCGATGAACAGCATTCTCACATAGGTATTCCTCTTGTCCAGATGGGTTAGGGCAGTGTGCAGTGTGGTTGCGATTGCGTCGTCTGTGGACCTATTGGGTCGGTAAGCAAATTGGAGTGGGTCTAGGGTGTCCGGTAGGGTGGAGGTGATATGGTCCTTGACTAGTCTCTCAAAGCACTTCATGATGACGGAAGTGAGTGCTACGGGGCGGTAGTCGTTTAGCTCAGTTACCTTAGCTTTCTTGGGAACAGGAACAATGGTGGCCCTCTTGAAGCATGTGGGAACAGCAGACTGGGCTAAGGATTGATTGAATATGTCCGTAAACACACCAGCCAGCTGGTCTGCGCATGCTCTGAGGACGCGGCTGGGAATGCCGTCTGGGCCTGCAGCCTTGCGAGGGTTAACACGTTTAAATGTTTTACTCACCTCGGCTGCAGTGAAGGAGAGCCCGCAGGTTTTGGTAGTGGGCCGTGTCAGTGGCACTGTATTATCCTCAAAGCGGGCAAAAAAGGTATTTAGCCTGTCTGGGAGCAAGACATCCTGATCCGCGACGGGGCTGCTTTTCTTTTTGTAATCCGTGATAGACTGTAGACCCTGCCACATACCCCTTGTGTCTGAGCTGTTGAATTGTGATTCAATTTTGTCTCTGTACTGGGACTTAGCCTGTTTGATAGCCTTGCGGAGAGAATAGCTACACTGTGTGTATTCGGTCATGTTTCCGGTCACCTTGCCCTGGTTAAAAGCAGTGGTTCGCGCTTTCAGTTTCACGCGAATGCTGCCGTTAATCCACGGTTTCTGGTTTGGGAATGTTTTAATCGTTGCTCTGGGTACGACATCGTCAATGCACTTCCTAATGAACTCGCTCACCGAATCTGCATATTCATCATTGTTGTTGTTGGACGCTGTGCGGAACATATTCCAATCCGCGTGATCAAAGCAGTCTTGAAGCGTGGATTCAGATTGGTCGGACCAGCGTTGAACAGACCTGAGCGCGGGAGCTTGTAGTTTTAATTTCTGTTTGTAGGCTGGAATCAACAAAATGGAGTCGTGGTCAGCTTTTCCGAAAGGAGGGCGGGGGAGGGCCTTATATGCGTCGCGGAAGTTAGTATAACAATGGTCCAGAGTTCTGCCAGCCCTGGTCGGACAATCGATGTGCTGATAGAATTTAGGGAGTTTTGTTTTTAGATTAGCCTTGTTAAAATCCCCAGCTACGATGAATGCAGCCTCAGGGTGTGTGGTTTCCAGTTTACAGAGAGTCAGATAGAGTTCGTTCAGGGCCATCGATGTGTCTGCTTGGGGGGGAATATATACGGCTGTGATTATGACCGAAGTGAATTCCCTTGGTAGATAATGCGGTCTACATTTGATTGTGAGGAGTTCTAGATCAGGTGAACAGAATGACTTTAGTTCCTGAGTGTTGTTATGATGGTCACACCACGTCTCGTTAATCATGAGGCATACCCCCCCGCCCCTCTTCTTACCAGAAAGATGTATGTTTCTGTCTGCGCGATGCGTGAAGAAACCAGCTGGCTGCACCGACTCCGTTAGCGTCTTTTCAGTTAGCCATGTTTCCGTGAAGCAGAGCACGTTGCAATCCCTGATGTCTCTCTCGAATGTTACCCGTGCTCGGATTTCATCGACCTTATTCTCAAGAGACTGGACATTGGCGAGTAGTATGCTAGGGAGTGGAGCGCGATGTGCTCGTCTCCGAAGCCTGACCAGGAGACCGCTACGTTTGCCCCTTTTTCGGCGTCGTGTAGCTTCGCCGGCTGGGATCAGGTCCATTGTATTGGGTGGAAGGCAAGACACTGGATCCGTTTCGGGAAAGTCATATTCCTGGTAGGAAGGGTGGTTAGTTGACGTTAATCGTATATTCAGTAGTTCCTCCCGGCTGTATGTAATGAAACTTAAGATCACCCGGGGTACCAATGTAAGAAATAACACATAGAAAAACAAAATATTGGAACGGAAATGGCGCCACACCAAACTGGAAGTCTTCCGACTAGCTTGGAAAGACAGTACCGTGCAGTATCGAAGAGCCCTCACTGCTGCTCGATCCTCCTATTTTTCCAACTTAATTGAGGAAAATAAGAACAATCCGAAATTTATTTTCGATACTGTCGCAAAGCTAACTTAAAATCAGCATTCCCCAAGTGAGGATGGCTTTCACTTCAGCAGTAATAAATTCATGAACTTCTTTGAGGAAAATATCATGATCATTAGAAAGCAAATTACGGACTCCTCTTTAAATCTGCGTATTCCGCCAAAGCTCAGCTGTCCTGAGTCTGCACAACTCTGCCAGGACCTAGGATAGAGAGACACTTAAGTGTTTTAGTACTATATCTCTTGACACAATGATGAAAATAATCATGGCCTCTAAACCTTCAAGCTGCATACTGGACCCTATTCCAACTAAACTATTGAAAGAGCTGCTTCCTGTGCTTGGCCCTCCTATGTTGAACATAATAAATGGCTCTCTATCCACCGGATGTGTACCAAACTCACTGCCTTCCTGAAGACAAACAATGCATAGGAAATGCTTCAGTCTGGTTTAAGACCCCATCATAGCACTGAGACTGCACTTGTGAAGGTGGTAAATTACCTTTTAATGGCATCAGACCGAGGCTCTGCATCTGTCCTCGTGCTCCTAGACCTTCGTGCTGTCTTTGATACCATCGATCACCACATTCTTTTGGAGAGATTGGAAACCCAAATTGGTCTACACGGACAAGTTCTGGCCTGGTTTAGATCTTATCTGTCGGAAAGATATCAGTTTGTCCCTGTGAATGGTTGTCCTCTGACAAATCAACTGTAGATTTCGGTGTTCCTCAAGGTTCCGTTTTAGGACCTCTATTGTTTTCACTATATATTTTACCTCTTGGGGATGTCATTCAAAAACATAATGTTAACTTTCACTGCTATGCGGATGACACATGACATGGTGAAGCCCCAAAATTGCCCTCGCTAGAAGCCTGTGTTTCAGACATAAGGAAGTGGATGGCTGAAAACGTTCTACTTTTAAACTCGGACAAAACAGAGCTGCTTGTTCTAGGTCCCAAGAAACAAAGAGATATTCTGTTGAATCTGACAATTCATCTTGATGGTTGTAAAGTCGTCTCAAATAAAACTGTGAAGGACCTCGGCGTTACTCTGGACCCTGATCTCTTTTTTGACAAACATATCAAGACTGTTTCAAGGACAGCTTTTTTCCATCTACG
Organism: Salvelinus alpinus; assembly: GCF_045679555.1. Lineage (NCBI taxonomy): Eukaryota > Metazoa > Chordata > Actinopteri > Salmoniformes > Salmonidae > Salvelinus > Salvelinus alpinus. The sequence goes on along the minus strand of NC_092088.1, from coordinate 63,038,700 downwards.
TAACATTGCAAAAATCAGAAACTTTCTGTCCAAAAATGATGCAGAAAAATGTGTCCATGCTTTTGTTACTTCTAGGTTAGACTACTGCATTTCTCTACTTTCCGTCTACCCGGATAAAGCACTAAATAAACTTCAGTTAGTGCTAAATACGGCTGCTAGAATCCTGACTAGAACCCAAAAAATTGATAATATTACTCCAGTGCTAGTCTCCCTACACTGGCTTCCTGTTAAGGCAAGGGCTGATTTCAAGGTTTTACTGCTAACGTACAAAGCATTACATGGACTTGCTCCTACCTATCTTTCCGATTTGGTCCTGCCGTACATACCTACACGTACGCTACGGTCACAAGACGCTGGCCTCCTAATTGTCCCAAGAATTTCTAATCAAACAGCTGGAGGCAGGGCTTTCTCCTATAGAGCTCCATTTTTATGGAATGGTCTGCCTACCCATGTGAGAGACGCAGACTCGGTCTCAACTTTTAAGTCTTTACTGAAGACTCATCTCTTCAGTGGGTCATATGATTGAGTGTAGTCTGGCCCAGGAGTGTGAAGGTGAACGGAAAGGCTCTGGAGCAACGAACCGCCCTTGCTGTCTCTGCCTGGCCGGTTCCCCCCTCTCTCCACTGGGATTCTCTGCCTCTAACCCTATTACAGGGGCTGAGACACTGGCGTACTGGTGCTCTTCCATGCCATCCCTAGGAGGGGTGCGTCACTTGAGTGGGTTGAGTCACTGACGTGATCTTCCTGTCTGGGTTGGCGCCCCCCCTTGGGTTGTGCCGTGGCGGAGATCTTTGTGGGCTATACTCGGCCTTGTCTCAGGATGGTAAGTTGGTGGTTGAAGATTTCCCTCTAGTGGTGTGGGGGCTGTGCTTTGGCAAAGTGGGTGGGGTTATATCCTTCCTGTTTGGGCCTGTCCTGGGGTATCATCGGATGGGGCCACAGTGTCTCCTGACCCCTCCTGTCTCAGCCTCCAGTATTTATGCTGCAGTAGTTTATGTGTCGGGGGGCTAGGGTCAGTTTGTTATATCTGGAGTACTTCTCCTGTCTTATCCGGTGTCCTGTGTGAATTTAAGAATGCTTTCTCTAATTCTCTCTTTCTCTCTTACTTTCTCTCTCTCGGAGGACCTGAGCCCTAGGACCATGCCTCAGGACTACCTGGCATGATGACTCCTTGCTGTCCCCAGTCCACCTGGCCGTGCTGCTGCTCCAGTTTCAACTGTTCTGCCTGCTGCTATGGAACCCTGACCTGTTCACTGGACGTGCTACCTGTCCCAGACCTGCTGTTTTCAACTCTCTAGAGACCGCAGGAGCGGTTGAGATACTCTTAATGATCGGCTATGAAAAGCCAACTGACATTTACTCCTGAGGTGCTGACTTGCTGCACCCTCGACAACTACTGTCATTATTATTATTTGACCATGCTGGTCATTTATGAACATTTGAACATCTTGGCCATGTTCTGTTATAATCTCCACCCGGCACAGCCAGAAGAGGACTGGCCAACCCTCATAGCCTGGTTCCTCTCTAGGTTTTGGCCTTTCTAGGGAGTTTTTCCTAGCCACCGTGCTTCTACACCTGCATTGCTTGCTGTTTGGGGTTTTAGGCTGGGTTTCTGTACAGCACTTTGAGATATCAGCTGATGTACGAAGGGCTATATAAATACATTTGATTTGATTTGATTTGATTTATTCAACGGAGGGCCTAGTGTCTGCTGGTTGTTGTTTTTTCTTTCAATTAAGACCTAGAAAACTAGGTGAGGGGAGTTCCTTACTAATCACTGACCTTAATTCATCAACAACCTCTCCCTCAATATGAGTAAGACAAAGGAGCTGATCGTGGACTACAGGAAAAGGCGGGCCGAACAGGCCCCCATTAACATTGATGGGGCTGTAACGGACCAGGTCGAGAGTTTCAAGTTCCTTGGGTTCCACATCACCAACGATCTATCATGGTCCAAACACACCAAGACAGTCATGAAGAGGGCACAACAAAACCTTTTCCCCCTCAGGAGACTGAAAATATTTGGCATGGGCCCCCAGATCCTCAAAAGGTTCTACAGCTGCACCATCGAGAGCATCCTGACCGGTTGCATCACCACCTGGTATGGCAACTGCTCAGCATCTGACCGTAAGGCACTACAGAGGATAGTGCGAACGGCCCAGTATATCACTGGGGCCAAGCTTCCTGCCATCCAGGACCTATATAATAGGCGGTGTCAGAGGAAAGCCCATAAAATTGTCAGATACTCCAGTCACCCAAGTTATAGACTGTTTTCTCTGCTACCGCACGGCAAGCGGTACCGGAGCGCCAAGTCTAGGACCAAAATGCTCCTCAACAGCTTTTACCCCCAAGCTGTGTGGATTGTGTGTGGATTATAATGGTAGACTGCTGAACAATTCATAAAAATCGCCACCGGGCAATTTACATTGACAACCCCTCCCCTCTTGTACACTGCTGCTACTCGCTGTTTGTTTGTTACCTATGCATAGTTACTTCGCCCCACCTACATGTACAGATTACCTCAACTAGCCTGTACCCCTGCACACTGACTCGGTACCGGTGCCCCCTGTATATAGCCTTGTTATTGTTATTCTTATTGTGTTACTTTTTATTTTAGCCTACTTGGTAAATATTTTCTTCTTCTTGAATTGCACTGTTGGTTAAGGGTTTGTAAGTAAGCATTTCACAGTAAAGTCTACACTTGTTGTATTCAAGTGCCGCCTTATCTCAGTTCACTGGTCACGATGGCTACACCCACCCGCAGCACGCGCTCCAGCAGGTGTATCTCACTGATCATCCCTAAAGCTAAAACCTCATTTGGACGCCTTTCCTTCCAGTTCTCTGCTGCCTGCGACTGGAACGAATTGCAAAAATCTCTGAAGTTGGAGACTTTTATCTCCCTCAACAACTTTAAAAATCTGCTATCCGAGCAGCTAACCGATCGCTGCAGCTGTACATAGTCCATCTGTAAACTACCCACCCAATTTACCTACCTCACCCCCCATACTGCTTTTATTTATTTACTTTTCTGCTCTTTTGCACACCAGTATCTCTTCTTGCACATGATCATCTGATGATTTATCACTCCAGTGTTAATCTGCTAAATTGTAATTATTCGATTTATTGCCTACCTCATGCCTTTTGCACACATTGTATATAGATTCTCTTTTTTTCTACCATGTTATTGACTTGTTTATTGTTTACTCCATGTGTAACTCTGTGTTGTCTGTTCACACTGCTATGCTTTATCTTGGCCAGGTCGCAGTTGCAAATGAGAACTTGTTCTCAACTAGCCTACCTGGTTAAATAAAGGTGAAATAAAAAAATAAAAAAAATTCGGCGCTCTGGCAAATAAAGTTTGATTTGATTTGATCAACGAAGTCCAAGGTAGGAACGGAGACCCACAGACACTCGGCCCTCTGTGGAATGAGTTTGACACGTGCACTAAAGGGTAAACAAATTGGTTTTGAGCAATATAGTGTTTTTTAGACACAAATGCAAACTTCAAGGAGTAGTGCATTCAAGGAGTTGGTCTGATGGAAATCTGTGATGTCACCGGCCTCCCCCCTGAGGAACAATACAGAAGCAATAGATGTAACGAGTGCGCTGAGAGTCAGGAAGCAAGTTCAGGGAGGGTTTTAATAAATAAACAATGAACACGAAACACCAACAACGCACCGATATGAAAACAGAGTCAATAACACCCGAGGAAAGAACCAAGGAGTGTGACAGATATAGGGAAGATAATCAAGGAGGTGATGGAGTCCAGGTTAGTGTCATGAGGCGCAGGTGCGCGGGACGATGGTGACAGGTGTGCGGGATAATCAGCAGCATGATGACCTAGAGGCTGGAGAGGTAGTATTCGTGACAATAGAGAACAAAAGAGGAAAGCCCCCCCCACACACTTGTGCTATGTCATGACTTACCTGGACCACTTATTGAGATGTGCCTTTTGTAAATCAGTTGTTAAATGAAGTGAAAAGGAGACTAGAGTGACACTTTAAGGGTGAGGCTTGAGTTTCACAGATCCCCATCTGCTACAAAAACAAGCACACACACCTTCCCTTAGGTAATTATACATATTTTACAGACAGTCGAAACCTAATTTATTGAATGCACACATTTGTTTGTGTGTGTGTGTAGATTATAGTGTATGTGTGTCTCAGACAATCCCGCAGGTGAAGAAGCCAGATGTGGAGATCCTGGGCTGGTGTGGTTACACGTGGTCTGCGGTTGTGAGATCGGTTGGACGTACTGCCAAATTCTCTAAAATGACATTGGAGGCAGCTTATGGTAGAGAAATTAACATTAAATTCACTGGTAACAGCTCTGGTGGACATTCCTGCAGTCAGCATGCCAATTGCACGCTCCCTCAAAACTTGAGACATCTGTGGCATTGTGTTGTGTGACAAAACTGCACATTTTAGAGTGGGCTTTTATTGTCCCCAGCACAAAGTACACCTGTGTAATGATCATGCTGTTTAACCTTTCTAGCCCCAGCATTCCGCTAGCGGAACTCCTCCCACATTCCACTGAAAAGGCAGAGCGCGAAATTCAAAAAATATTTTTTAGAAATATTTAACTTTCACACATTAACAAGTCCAGTACAGCAAATGAAAGATACACATCTTGTGAATCCAGTCAACATGTCCGATTTTTTAAATGTTTTACAGCGAAAACACCACATATATTTATGTTAGCTCACCACCAAATACAAAAAAGGACAGACATTTTTCACAGCACAGGTAGCATGCACGAAACCAACCAAACTAACCAAGAACCAACCAAACTAACCAAGAAACAATTTCATCAGATGACAGTCCTATAACATGTTACACAATAAATCTATGTTTTGTTCGAAAAATTTGCATATTTGAGGTATAAATCAGTTTTACATTGCAGCTACCATCACAGCTACCATGAAAAAAAGCACCGAAGCAGCCAGAGTAATTATAGAGACCAACGTGAAATACCTAAATACTCATCATAAAACATTTCTGAAAAATACATGGTGTACAGCAAATTAAAGACAAACATCTTGTGAATCCAGCCAATATTTCCGATTTTTTAAGTGCTTTACAGCGAAAACACAATATAGCATTATATTAGCTTACTACAATAGCCTACCACACAACCGCATTCATTCATCAAGGCACGTTAGCGATAGCAATAGGCACGTTAGCGTTAGCGAATAAACCAGCAAAATATATTAATTTTCACTAACCTTCATAAACCTTCATCAGATGACAGTCCTATAACATCAGGTTATACATACACTTATGTTTTGTTCGAAAATGTGCATATTTAGAGCTGAAATCAGTGGTTATACATTGTGCTAACGTAGCATCTTTTTCCCAGAATGTGCGGATATTTCTATTAGACTCTCACCTATTCTGACCAAATAACTATTCATAAACATTACAAAAGAATACATGTTGTATAGGAAATGATAGATACACTAGTTCTTAATGCAATCGCAGTGTTAGAATTCTAAAAATAACTTCTTTACGACATAAGGCTTACGTTATGGCGAGATAGTGACCAAAACCTGGGCGCAAAACTAATAGTACACAGTTCGACAGATATATGAAATAGCATCATAAAATGGGTCCTACTTTTGATGAGCTTCCATCAGAATGTTGTACAAGAGGTCCTTTGTCGGGAACAATCGTTGTTTGGTTTTAGAACGTCCTTTGTCCCTCTTGAATTAGCAAGCACACTCGCCAAGTGGCGCGAAGCTCTCCTTCCTGAACAAAAGCACCCAACGCAACACGCCTAACGTCCCGAATAAATTTCAATAATCTAATAAAACTATATTGAAAAAACATACTTTACGATGATATTGTGACATGTATCAAATAAAATCAAAGCCGGAGATAGTAGTCGCCTATAACGACAGCTTTCCAGAAGGCAATTCCAGGTCCAGCTTCGCGCTTTCCAGAAAACAGGAAATGGGTGACACGTCATTCCAAGAGGATTCATTCCACCTCAGACCAAGATAAACACCCCATTTCTTCTCTCACTGCCTCTTGACATCTAGTGGAAGGTGTATGACGTGCATGTATACTAATACGTATCATGCCCATTTATAGGCAGGCCCTAGAACAGAGCATCGTTTTCAGACTTTCCACTTCCTGGTCAGGAAGTTTGCTGCCAAACGAGTTCTGTTTTACTCACAGATATAATTCAAACGGTTTTAGAAACTAGAGAGTGTTTTCTATCCAATAGTAATAATAATATGCATATTGTACGAGCAAGAATTGAGTACGAGGCCGTTTAAATTGGGCACGATTTTCCCCCAAAGTGAAAACAGCGCCCTCTGTCCTCAACAGGTTTTAATCAGCTTCTTGATATGCCACACCTGTCAGGTGGATGGATTATCTTGGCAAAGGAGAAATGCTCACTAACAGGGATGTAAACACATTTGTGCACAAAATTTGAGCGAACCAAGGTTTTTGTGCGTACGGAAAATTTCAGGGATCTTTTATTTCAGCTCATGAAACATGGGACCAACACTTCACATGTTGCTTTTATGTTTTTGTTCAGCATAGATTCCATCTGGACGCTGGCTGTAAATGTTCAGATATTCGAGAGATGACAATTAAATGAAGGGTAAAGGGTTTGGTTTAATATCATTTTGATATGTGATACAGACGGTTGGAAAAAATGTCTAGGGTTCTTAAGTTTGTTAGCCCTCTGAACACTTAAGTTTGCTCCTGAAGGGATTTTCTTTCAGCCAGAGTGATGCTTGTAAGGTTGACCAATCCCTCAAAGGCCCCATCTTCCATACTGGTCATTTGATTGTCAACTAAATCCAAATAGTGACTTATCTTTTAAAGTTCTTTCCCAAAGGAGTTTTTGAAAGCACTATTCAAATTTAAAAGGATATCTTTAATCAGGATGCCATTTCCTCACAGTTTTAGGATATTTAATCAAATCAAATTATTTGTCACATGCACCGAATACAACAGGTGAAATGCTTACTTACAAGCCCGTAACCAACAATGCATTTTTAAGAAAAATAAGTGTTAAGTATTGAGTATAGATAAATAAAAAATAAAAGTAAAAATCGTTAAAGATTAGCGGTAAAATATCAATAGCGAGGCTATATAGACGGGGTACCCGTACAGAGTCAATGTGCGGGGGAACCGGTTAGTCGAGGTAATTGAGGTAATATGTACATGTATTGGCCAAATCTGAGCAGTCTAGATTATTGATACTATTGTAGCTGAGATCCAGGATTTCCAATGTTGGGAGGGAGATTCCTCTACCAGTTCTCACAGTCTCACGTCAAAATAAGACTCTCTTCTCAAACGTCAAATTTCTATTTGGTTCCAAACATCAAATGTAAAAGTGTTTAAGGTCAAGTTTTTAGCCATTAACTCCACATTTTTTATGTTAGGGTTAAGTTCAGGCATTAACTCCAAATGAATAAGGTTAGGCATTAACTCCGAATGGTTAAGGGTTAAGGTTTGGGATAGGCTTTAAACAAAAATCTCAAAAACAACTTTCTATCTCTGGTGTCACATGGAATTGACGCTGGAGAGACGAAGCAGGTACGGGGAGTAAAACATTTAATATATAATGGACATATAATGGACATCGCTAGACTCGCATTAACATCTGCTAACCATGTGTATGTGACAAATACAATTTGATTTGATTTGATTTGTCAGCAAACAGGTAACACAAACCAAAAAACTATTAATGCAGAAGCGGGGAACAGAGCTGGGGAACTGACAAATATAGGGGAGGTAATAACAGGTGATGAGTGAGTACAGGTGAGTCCAACATCGCTGATGCGCATGACGAGGGAAGGTAGGTGTGCGTAATGGATGATAGGAGTGCGTGATGCAGGGCAGCCCTCAAGCGCTAGGGTGAGCGGGAGCATACCTGACAACTGGATTCCAAATTGCAACCTTTGGAATCAAAGGTAGATGCTTACGCCCATTCACCATCCCCGTCCATAACGCCCTAGCAAAACCGAAACCTAATTGCTGGTAAAGGCTCTCACTGTTGACCCAGTGGCCGGTTTCCACATTATTTCCAGATGTCCTCAGACATGGATGGTCATCGAATACTGACTTGTATTATTTAGGCCTTTATAATATTTGTAAAGTCATCAACAGCTATTGTTTCAATTCAACCCATGATTCAACTAAAAAAGACACATATATGCCTAGGGTTTCAAGCTTTGGTTGATTTACAATTTCTCTACAAATTAATAATTGATATGTTGGATTCACTTCTCCATCTCAACCAAAAATCTAAGTTAAGGATTAGGATTAAATCAAATTAGACTTTAAATGCACTTTAAATCAAATTTGACTTGATTTAGTCATATTCTTTAACTTTGATACTTGGTTGAGATGGAGACATGAATCCAACATATCAATATTTAATTTATAGACAAACTGGTATTAATGCCAGACTAAGTCAGTGGCACAAAAGATACAGTACATCTTCTTAAAATGTTGATGTTTAGTTGCGTTGTCAACCAAACACAATTCAATAATAATTTTGTAATACAGTAAATAGCCTAAAGTTAAGGCTATACTACAATTTCATGTAAGAGCATTTATTCAACCTTAAAATGAGTAATACATCCATTGACACATTTTGAGGGTAGCCTACCGTAATAAATTCTTTCTTATGTAATCTTAGAAAGAGAGCATGTTCAAGATAGCATGCAAAAGTTGCACATCTCTGGAAATCTTCACCATTGCTATGATAATCTGTGCAGAATCTTGAACAGCATTGATCACATGTACTATGTACTTTTAATTAATTCTCAACTGCATTCCAGGTCATTTGGTTTTGCTATTAGATGAACCACAGTGATAAAAAACTAAGTTGTATAAATAAACAATGTTTTCCAGAGCTGTTGCCAGAGAATTTAATGTCCATTTCTCTACTATACGCCAACTGGGAAAATGTCCCAGTTCTTTCATGGTCTGCACACTCACCAGGCATCTCACCCATTGAGTATGTTTGGGTGCCATTTGGGGTGCAGAATATTTGTGAGAAAGGAGTGAGAAAATTATACCAAACAGCGTTGGGCCAAGCATGCACCCTTCTTCACACTGCCAAGTATGAGGAATGCCTGTATTAGAAAGGTTTGGCCTGACAGTGTCAGAGCAATGCTATATCACATGTATTTGTATATGTGAAGATTGTGTGTGTGTGTGTGTGTGTGTGTGTGTGTGTGTGTGTGTGTGTGTGTGTGTGTGTGTGTGTGTGTGTGTGTGTGTGTGTGTGTGTGTGTGTGTGTGTGTGTGTGTGTGTGTGTGTGTGTGTGTGTGTGTGTGTGTGTGTGTGTGTGTGTGTGTATGTGTGTGTGTGTGTGTGTGATTGTGTGTTTCAGGCCTGTTTGTGGCTGGCCAGTGTATTTCACACCATAGGGAAACAGGCTCAGATGAAAGGGAGATCATGGAAGGTGGAGAGAATTAATCAGCTAACGCACATTATAGCTGCATGCCTGCTTCATAAGCCAAACACTCCGTGTCTGTGTGTGTGTGTTTGTGTGTGTGTGTGTGTGTGTGTTTGACAGACAGGATGCTTGCACCATGCACAGAACCCTGTTAATACCATTACCAGCAGCACCTTTGAAGTTAGCCACAGCAGACAATAGAAAGGAACCCTGGAGCCTCACAAGTGTGCGTGTGTATGTGTGTGTGTGTGTGCACGTGTGTGACCTTGCATCAGACTCCAAGACTTGGGTTAACTCCCTGACGTAATGCCTAGGTTTTAGCTCAATGACCTAACATGGTCTTCTGGCATGCAGGAGCCCTGGGTCCCAACCAAGTCGATCACATCTTCTTCTTTTCTCACTGTGTATTCACCTGAAAAAAGTGACAATTTGAGGACACTGGCTCAGACATTTTGTCGCCATGGGTAAAGTACAGTGACTTCGGAAAGTATTCAGACCCCTTGTCTTTTTCCACATGTTGTTAGGTTACAGCCTTATTCTCAAATCGATTAAATATTTTTTTCCCTCATCAATCTACACACATAACCCCTTAATGACAAAGCAAAAACAGGTTGTTAGAAATCTTTGCACATTTATTAAAAATTAAAAATGCACTGTCAAAATTTATAAAAAACTGTTTTCGCTTTGTCATTTTGGGGTATTGTGTGTAGATTGCTGAGGATTTTATTTTATTTGATCCATTTTAGAATAAGTTTGTAATATAACAAAATGTGGAAAAAGTCAAGGGTCTGAATACTTTCTGAAGACACTGTATATGTGGTCCGGAGTTGGGAGGGCTAACCACTACGCCAGATACCGGCTAAGTTTATTGTTTAAGAAAATATTTTCATAATCTCATATGTTTTATAGCAGTGGTTCCCAAACGTTTTATAGTCCTGTACCCCTTCAAACATTCAACCTCCAGATGCATACCCCCTCTAGCACCAGGGTCAGCGCACTCTCAAATGTTGTTTTTTGCCATCATTGTAAGCCTGCCACACATACACTATACGATACATTTATTAAACATAAGAATGAGTATGAGTTGTCACAACCCGGCTCATGGGAAGTGACAATAAGCTCTTATAGGACCAGGGCACAAATAATAATAATCAATAATTTTGCTCTTTATTTAACCATCTTACATATAAAACCTTATTTTTTCATCGAAGATTGTGAATAACTCACCACAGGTTAATGAGAAGGATGTGCTTAAAAGGATGCACATAACTCTGCAATGTTGGGTTGTATTGGAGAGAGTCTCAGTCTTAAATCATTTCCCACACAATCTGTGCCTGTATTTAGTTTTCATACTAGTGAGGGCCGAGAATCCATTCACATAGGTACGTGGTTGCAAAGGGCATCAGTGTCTTATCAGCGCAATTTGCCAAGGCAGGATACTCTGAGCGCAGCCCAATCCAGAAATCTGGCAATTGCTTCTGATTAAATTCAATTTTCACAGAACCGCTTGTTGCAATTTCGATGAGGCTCTCTTGTTCAGATAGTGGACTGTAGGCAGAGAATGAAAGGGATAGCGAATCCAGTTGTTTGTGTCATCTGTTTCAGGAAAGTAACTGCGTAATTGCACACCCAGCTCACTCAGGTGTTTCGCTATATCACATTTGACGTTGTCCGTAAGCTTGAGTTCATTTGCACACAAAAAATGTAAATATTATGGAAAGACCTGTGTGTTGTCAGACAAGTGAAAATTATGGTCAGTAAAGAAAACTTTAAGCTCGTCTCTCAATTCAAAAAACGGTGTCAATACTTTGCCCCTTGATAACTAGCACACTTCTTTATGTTGTAAAAGCGTTACATGGTCGCTGCCGATATCATTGCATAATGCAGAAAATACACAAGAGTTCTCAGGCCTTGCTTTAACAAAGTTAACCAAGTGACGTCGGGAGCAACTGCTTGCACGGGCGTTACCACTCCACTATGTCTCCCTGTCATGGCTTTTGCACTATCAGCACAGATACCAACATGAGCAACAGCTACGTTTGGCTACATACGTACCATTAGTGGAATTCCCACGAGAGAGTAATGGTTAATATGATTGGATGTTAATTATTTAACTGGGCTACCTGTATTTGGCATTGTGTTGTTATTTCGCTGAACACTAGATGGTTTAATTTTATTTTGGGCTGTGAAACGAGGCTACTCATGCAAGAAAAAAAAACACCCAAACGTATAGCCCCGTTGGAAAATATAAATGGACTGTTTGAAAATGTGAAGATTTTTATTTTATTTTTTAAACTATTACAACAAATTATATTATTGTATTATAAAAAAAAATATATGTAAATCACATTTTGATTTGGCATACCACCGGCGGCATTGTGAGTACCCCAGTTTGGGAATACCTGTTTTATAGGGAACGTGTCACATTTTGCAATCATGTGATGTCCCAAGTTTGCTCTCCACCTCTTTCTTAGTTCCTGAATCACTTAGTTCCAATTTCCCCCTACTGACCTTCTCCTCCAAATAGGATTAGTTGTAGTTTCTCAATGTCCTCGTATATTACTGCAATGTAATCATACTGATGATTGTTGATTGCTTCCTGAGTCTGCTACGTCACTTCCTCTTGAACTTGCAGACGTGTTGCTGTGCGTTTTGTTGCCAACCTTACTTTGCTAGCTGACAACTTTACGGTTTTTACTTTTTACTTTTTAATTACCGTTTATATTTTTAGTTTTTCCCTCACAACTTTTTTCCCTCATTCAACTTTTTCACTCCGGACGCTTTATCTGGACATGGTTCGTCAGCACCTTCAACAGCCGAAGCTAAGTAGTAACATTAACATGATGCCTTCTAATTGCAGTCGCTGTACTTATAATATACAGGAGAACGATCGCCTTACGACGAGGATAGCTGTGCTGCAAGCCCAGCTTCAGACGCAATCGTTAGGCAAGGGTAATTTCAGTGTAGAAAAGGATGAAACAGCGTCTGTGCCACCAGTAAGTACAGATAGTAGTATAAATCCCCCCGCACAGTCCCCGCAGCCGGACAACGTTCTCATGGTTTCTGGAGGGAAATGCTGTAGGAATGCTCAACTGGTGTCGCTCATTCAGCCGACAGAAATTTTCAACCGGTTTTCCCCATTAAGTAGCGAGTCGGAGTCTGAGGCCGAGTCTTCTCTTGTCTCTACTCCTCCCGTTACGGGGTCTGAGACGCCGAAGCTTACCACCATTAGCTCTGACAAATTGAAAACCCTAGTCATTGGCGACTCCATTACCCGCAGTATTAGACTTAAAACGAATCACCCAGCGATCATACACTGTTTACCAGGGGGCAGGGCTACCGACGTTAAGGCTAATCTGAAGATGGTGCTAGCTAAAGCTAAAACTGGCGAGTGTAGAGAGTATAGAGATATTGTTATCCACGTCGGCACCAACGATGTTAGAATGAAACAGTCAGAGGTCACCAAGCGCAACATAGCTTCAGCGTGTAAATCAGCTAGAAAGATGTGTCGGCATCGAGTAATTGTCTCTGGCCCCCTCCCAGTTAGGGGGAGTGATGAGCTCTACAGCAGAGTCTCACAACTCAATCGCTGGTTGAAAACTGTTTTCTGCCCCTCCCAAAAGATAGAATTTGTAGATAATTGGCCCTCTTTCTGGGACTCACCCACAAACAGGACCAAGCCTGGCCTGCTGAGGAGTGACGGACTCCATCCTAGATGGAGGGATGCTCTCATCTTATCTACCAACATAGACAGGGCTCTAACTCCTCTAGCTCCACAATGAAATAGGGTGCAGGCCAGGCAGCAGGCTGTTAGCCAACCTGCCAGTTTAGTGGAGTCTGCCACTAGCATAGTCAGTGTAGTCAGCTCAGCTATCCCCATTGAGACTGTGTCTGTGCCTCGACCTAGGTTGGGCAAAACTAAACATGGCGGTGTTCGCCTTAACAATCTCACTAGGATAAAGACCTCCTCCATTCCTGCCATTATTGAAAGAGATCGTGATACCTCACATCTCAAAATAGGGCTACTTAATGTTAGATCCCTCACTTCAAAGGCAGTTATAGTCAATGAACTAATCACTGATCATAATCTTGATGTGATTGGCCTGACTGAAACATGGCTTAAGCCTGATGAATTTACTGTGTTAAATGAGGCCTCACCTCCTGGTTACACTAGTGACCATATCCCCCGTGCATCCCGCAAAGGCGGAGGTGTTGCTAACATTTACGATAACAAATTTCAATTTACAAAAAAAAATATGACGTTTTCGTCTTTTGAGCTTCTAGTCATGAAATCTATGCAGCCTACTCAATCACGTTTTATAGCTACTGTTTACAGGCCTCCTGGGCCATATACAGCGTTCCTCACTGATTTCCCTGAATTCCTATCGGACCTTGTAGTCATAGCAGATAATATTCAAATTTTTGGTGATTTTAATATTCATATGGAAAAGTCCACAGACCCACTCCAAAAGGCTTTTGGAGCCATCATCGACTCAGTGGGTTTTGTCCAACATGTCTCTGGACCTACTCACTGCCACAGTCATACTCTGGACCTAGTTTTGTCCCATGGAATAAATGTTGTGGATCTTACTGTTTTTCCTCATAATCCTGGACTATCGGACCAGCATTTTATTACGTTTGCAATCGCAACAAATAATCTGCTCAGACCCCAACCAAGGAGTATCAAAAGTCGTGCTATAAATTCTCAGACAACACAAAGATTTCTTGATGCCCTTCCAGACTCCTTTTGCCTACCCAAGGACGTCAGAGGACAAAAATCGGTTAACCACCTAACTGAGGAACTCAATTTAACCTTGCGCAATACCCTAGATGCAGTTGCACCCCTAAAAACTAAAAACATTTGTCATAAGAAACTAGCTCACTGGTATACAGAAAATACCCGAGCTCTGAAGCAAGCTTCCAGAAAATTGGAACGGAAATGGCACCACACCAAACTGGAAGTCTTCCGACTAGCTTGGAAAGACAGTACCGTGCAGTATCGAAGAGCCTTCACTGCTGCTCGATCATCCTACTTTTCCAACTTAATTGAGGAAAATAAGAACAATCCAAAATTTATTTTTGATACTGTTGCAAAGCTAACTAAAAAGCAGCATTCCCAAGTGAGGATGGCTTTCACTTCAGCAGTAATACATTCATGAACTTCTTTGAGGAAAAGATCATGATCATTAGAAAGCAAATTACGGACTCCTCTTTAAATCTGCGTATTCCTCCAAAGCTTAGCTGTCCTGAGTCTGCACAACTCTGCCAGGACCTAGGATAGAGAGACACTTAAGTGTTTTAGTACTATATCTCTTGACACAATGATGAAAATAATCATGGCCTCTAAACCTTCAAGCTGCATACTGGATCCTATTCCAACTAACCTACTGAAAGAGCTGCTTCATGTGCTTGGCCCTCCTATGTTGAACATAATAAACGGCTCTCTATCCACCGGATGTGTACCAAACTCACTAAAAGTGGCAGTAATAAAGCCTCTCTTGAAAAAGCCAAACCTTGACCCAGAAAATATAAAAAACTATCGGCCTATATCGAATCTTCCATTCCTCTCAAAAGTTTTTGAAAAAGCTGTTGCGCAGCACTCACTGCCTTCCTGAAGACAAACAATGTATACGAAATGCTTCAGTCTGGTTTTAGACCCCATCATAGCACTGAGACTGCACTTGTGAAGGTGGTAAATTACCTTTTAATGGCGTCAGACCGAGGCTCTGCATCTGTCCTCGTGCTACTAGACCTTAGTGCTGCCTTTGATACCATCGATCACCACATTCTTTTGGAGAGACTGGAAACCCAAATTGGTCTACACGGACAAGTTCTGGCCTGGTTTAGATCTTATCTGTCGGAAAGATATCAGTTTGTCTCTGTGAATGGTTTGTCCTCTGACAAATCAACTGTACATTTCGGTGTTCCTCAAGGTTCCGTTTTAGTGTTTTCACTATATATTTTACCTCTTGGGGATGTCATTCGAAAACATAATGTTAACTTTCACTGCTATGCGGATGACACACAGCTGTACATTTCAATGAAACATGGTGAAGCCCCAAAATTGCCCTCGCTAGAAGCCTGTGTTTCAGACATAAGGAAGTGGATGGCTGAAAACGTTCTACTTTTAAACTCGGACAAAACAGAGATGCTTGTTCTAGGTCCCAAGAAACAAAGAGATATTCTGTTAAATCTGACAATTAATCTTGATGGTTGTAAAGTCGTCTCAAATAAAACTGTGAAGGACCTCGGCGTTACTCTGGACCCTGATCTCTCTTTTGACGAACATATCAAGACTGTTTCAAGGACAGCTTTTTTCCATCTATGTAACATTGCAAAAATCAGAAATTTCCTGTCCAAAAATGATGCAGAAAGATTAATCCATGCTTTTGTTACTTCTAGGTTAGACTACTGCAATGCTCTATTTTCCGTCTACCCGGATAAAGCACTAAATAAACTTCAGTTAGTGCTAAATACGGCTGCTAGAATCCTGACTAGAACCAAAAAAATTGATCATATTACTCCAGTGCTAGTCTCCCTACACTGGCTTCCTGTTAAGGCAAGGGCTGATTTCAAGGTTTTACTGCTAACCTACAAAGCATTACATGGGCTTGCTCCTACCTATCTTTACGATTTGGTCCTGCCGTACATACCTACACGTACGCTACGGTCACAAGACGCAGGCCTCCTAATTGTCCCAAGAATTTCTAAGCAAACAGCTGGAGGCAGGGCTTTCTCCTATAGAGCTCCATTTTTATGGAATGGTCTGCCTACCCATGTGAGAGACGCAGACTCGGTCTCAACTTTTAAGTCTTTACTGAAGACTCATCTCTTCAGTGGGTCATATGATTGAGTGTAGTCTGGCCCAGGAGTGTGAAGGTGAACGGAAAGGCTCTGGAGCAACGAACCGCCCTTGCTGTCTCTGCCTGGCCGGTTCCCCCCTCTCTCCACTGGGATTCTCTGCCTCTAACCCTATTACAGGGGCTGAGACACTGGCGTACTGGTGCTCTTCCATGCCATCCCTAGGAGGGGTGCGTCACTTGAGTGGGTTGAGTCACTGACGTGATCTTCCCCCCTTGGGTTGTGCCGTGGCGGAGATCTTTGTGGGCTATACTCGGCCTTGTCTCAGGATGGTAAGTTGGTGGTTGAAGATATCCCTCTAGTGGTGTGGGGGCTGTGCTTTGGCAAAGTGGGTGGGGTTATATCCTTCCTGTTTGGCCCTGTCCGGGGTATCATCGGATGGGGCCACAGTGTCTCCTGACCCCTCCTGTCTCAGCCTCCAGTATTTATGCTGCAGTAGTTCATGTGTCGGGGGGCTAGGGTCAGTTGGTTATATCTGGAGTACTTCTCCTGTCTTATCCGGTGTCCTGTGTGAATTTAAGTATGCTCTCTCTAATTCTCTCCTTCTCTCTTTCTTTCTCTCTCTCGGAGGACCTGAGCCCTAGGACCATGCGTCAGGACTACCGGGCATGATGACTCCTTGCTGTCCCCAGTCCACCTGGCCTTGCTGTTGTTCCAGTTTCAACTGTTCTGCCTGCGGCTATGGAACCCTGACCTGTCCACCGGACGTGCTACCTGTCCCAGACCTGCTGTTTTCAACTCTCTAGAGACCGCAGGAGCGGTAGAGATACTCTTAATGATCGGCTATGAAAAGCCAACTGACATTTACTCCTGATTATTATTTGACCATGCTGGTCATTTATGAACATTTGAACATCTTGGCCATGTTCTGTTATAATCTCCACCCGGCACAGCCAGAAGAGGACTGGCCACCCCTCATAGCCTGGTTCCTCTCTAGGTTTCTTCCTAGGTTTTGGCCTTTCTAGGGAGTTTTTCCTAGCCGCCGTGCTTCTACACCTGCATTGCTTGCTGTTTGGGGTTTTAGGCTGGGTTTCTGTACAGCACTTTCATATATCAGCTGATGTAAGGGCTATATAAATACATTTGATTTGATTTGATATGAAGTATTACTATTTATTACTTAGTATTGTTATTTGAAATGGTACCATCTTCAGTATTTCCAAGTGGGTCAGTCAGTGTTGTAAAATATTGAGCATGGAGATGCATTACAGTAAGTATATAGTAAGTATATAGCTCTGTGGTGCTTTACTTTGGTGTGTGTGTGTGGGGGGAGGGGGATACTGTGGCTGTGTGTTTGTGTGTGTGTATATGTCTCTCTCTCTCTGTGTGTGTGTGTGTGTGTGTGTGAGGAGAGGAGGCAGTACTGAGGCCTATATCTGTCTCTAACTCTTAATTAAGCCCTGGGCTCCAGTGGCCTTGACTTATTAAAGACACACACACTGCAGGGAACACACACACACTGCAGGGAACCGAAGAACTGTACTTGTATGTTTTATGAATCAGTTTGCTGATTAGTTACCTTTGAAGGAAGGAAGGAAAGAAGGAAGAAATAAGGATGGAAATAAAAAATAAGAAAAGAAAGACAGAAACAAAGAATTACAATAAGAAAGAAAGTTGAATGAAAAAAGTGAGAAAGGTGAGAGGAGGGAGATAGATAGACAGAAAGGTTTTGGCCTTTCTAGGGAGTTTTTCCTAGCCGCCGTGCTTCTACACCTGCATTGCTTGCTGTTTGGGGTTTTAGGCTGGGTTTCTGTACAGCACTTCGAGATATTAGCTGATGTACGAAGGGCTATATAAAATAAACTTGATTTGATTTGATTTGATTGAAAGTTAGCTGGGAAAAACTTTATTTCTTCACAACAAGTTAGGCAGGGGAGCGAGATTATGAAAAGTAATTTTTCTGTCATTTGCGATATGAGATGTCCAATTAAATATTGTGAAGATGTATTCTCTTTCTTTTTATTATGTGTGGATTTTCCTCTCCTAGATTTGCTAAACTCAGATACAACAGGCCCCTGTGTTTATGTTTTTGCTAGTGTTCCTCTCCTCCAGAACGTGTGCCATAGATAAAAGCCTAACCTAAAACGTTTTCTCTCTCCATCACTTTGTATTCAGATTACCTTTCAAACCGGAGAATTCTGCCATCACCCCCCCCCCCCCCCCCCACACACACACACACAGAGAACTGTCTACTGATATGGAGCATATAATCACCTTCTTCTACTTCATAATATTAAACTGTCTTTCATTCTCTATTAACCACTTTCACTCTTAAAGGCACACAGTCACACAAATCCATTTTTTCCAGCTGGAAGATGATGTCAGAGTTTACCCATGATGTTGTACAATGATTTAAGTCAATAAGTCATCGTTTTAGTCAAAGTAAGATATATTTGGGCTTGATGTGGGAAATTCGAAGTGGGAACATGTCAATGCCCTGTCAATCCCGATAAATTTACATGCACAGTTATATCTAACTACGTGTTTTACTAGCCCACAATAAAAAAATACTACAGTTTACCATAGAATACAATAGTACTTACTATAAAACTCTATAGAATTCTATACTGAACTGTAGTATAGAGTCCTATACTCCACACTGTACTATCCTTCAATCGTGTTGCGCTTCATATAGAATTTTGTAGAATACCGGAGAATACTATACTGCACACTGTGGTATCTCCTCGAACATGTAGTGCTTACTATAAAATGTTGCAGTATACTGTGAAATACTATACTACACACTGTGTATCCCTTGATCATGCAGTGCTTACTTTAGAATGCTGTAGTATACTGTGTAGAATACTATACTACGCACTGTATGTAGTATCCCTTGATCACGTAATGTTACTTTTGAATATTTGCATCGATTGGTCTGCTAGCTAGCATTACTGCTAGTTTTGTCGATGCTGTTTTGATTTGAACGTGCTGTCCTTGGGGAGCTCATGCTCATGCCAGGGATTTGCTCTGAGGTTCCCCCTCGATCGTGTAGTGCTTACTATAGAAGTTTGTGGTATACTGTAGAATACTATACTCCACAGTGTAGTACCCCGTGATTGATTGATTTATTTTATTTCACTATTTAAAAACACAATACAAACACAAATGTTGAGAATAATACAAAAAAGTTGGAAATATATTTCCATTGGGCTCCTAGTTTAAACATCAAACATGTTAAACATTTACAGCTAACCCACATGAAAACATACTATAGTATACTATGGTCTAAATACTATGGTATTACTATATTTATATACTATAGTGTTCACTGTAGTGTTTTTGCTGACTTTGCTGTAGTATTCACTGTAGTATTTTTGCGGACATGACTGTAGCATACTGTAGTATTCACTGTAGTGTTTTTGGGGGCATGACTAGTATACTGTAGTGTTTTTGCTAACTTTACTGTAGTATTCACTGTAGTGTTTTTGAGGACATGACTGTAGTGTACTATAGTATTCATTCTAGTGTTTTTGCCTCCCGTGTGGCGCAGCGGTCTAAGGCACTGCATTGCAGTGCTAGAGGCGTCACTAGAGACCCTGGTTCGTTCCCAGGCTGTGTCACAATCAGACGTGACCGAGAGTCCCATAGGGCGGCACACAATTGGCCAAGCGTCCATTTAATTTTTTTTATTTTTATCTGTCAGCCCCAGACTCGAACTCAGGCCCTGTGTGTAGTTAACTGACCCTTTCTGCCCATTCATCACCATTTTACCTGTTGTTGTTGTCTAGCTGATTAGCTTTTGTTGTTTTACCCATTGTTGTCTTAGCTAGCTTTCCCAATCAACACCTGTGATTGGTTTATGCCTCGCTTTATGTCCCTCTCAAATGTCAATATGCCTTGTATACTGTTGTTTAGGATAGTTATCATTGTTTTAGTTTACTGCGGAGCCCCTTGTACCACTCAACATGCCTCAGATACCTCCTTTGTCCCACCTCCCACACATGCGGTGACCTCAGCCAGCACAACTAGTGCGTCCAGAGATTCAACCTCTCTTATCATCACTCAATGCCTGGGTTTACCTCCACTGTACCTGCACCCCACCATACCCCTGTCTGTACATTATGCCCTGAATCTATTCTACCACGCCCAGAAATCTGCTCCTTTTACTCTCTGTCCCCAATGCACTAGACGACCAGTTTTGATAGCCTTTAGCCGTACCCTCATCCTAGTCCTCCTCTGTTCCTCGGGTGATGTGGAGGTTAACCCAGGCCCTGCATGTCCCCAGGTACTCTCATTTGTTGACTTCTGTAACCAAAAAAGCCTTGGTTTCATGCATGTTTACATCAGAAGCCTCCTCCCTAAGTTTGTTTTACTCACTGCTTTAGTACACTCCGCCAACCCTGATGTCCTTGCCGTGTCTGCATCCTGGTTTAGGAAGGTCACCAAAAATTCTGAGATTTCCATCCCCAACTACAACATTTTCCGTCAAGATAGAACTGCCAAAGGGGGAGGGGTTGCAATCTACTGCAGAGATAGCCTGCAAAGTTCTGTCATACTTTCCAGATCTATGCCTAAACAGTTCGAGCTTCTAATTTTAAAAATATTATCCTGACCAACTTGCCCTCCAAATACACCTCTGCTGTTTTCAATCAGGATCTCAGCAATCACTGCCTCATTGCCTGCATCCGCTATGGGTCCGCAGTCAAACGACCACCCCTCATCACTGTCAAACGCTCCCTAAAACACTTCTGTGAGCAGACCTTTCTAATCGACCTGGCCCGGGTATCCTGGAAGGATATTGACCTCATCCCGTCAGTCGAGGATGCCTGGTTGTTCTTTAAAAGTAATTTCCTCACCATCTAAAATAAGCATGCCCCTTTCAAATAATGTAGAACTAAGAACAGATATAGCCCTTGGTTCACTCCAGACCTGACGGCCCTCGACCAGCACAAAATCATCCTGTGGCGGACTGCACTAGCATCGAATAGTCCCCGCGAAATGCAACTTGTCAGGGAAGTCAGGAACCAATACACACAGTCAGTCAGGAAAGCAAAGGCTAGCTTTTTCAAACAGAAATTTGCATCCTGTAGCTCTAACTCCAAAAAGTTTTGGGACACTGTAAAGTCCATGGAGAATAAGAGTACCTCCTCCGAGCTGCCCACTGCACTGAGGCTAGGTAACACTGTCACCACCGATAAATCCACAATACGCGAGAATTTCAATAAGCATTTTTCTACGGCTGGACATGCTTTCCTCCTGGCTACACCAACCCCGGCCAACAGCTCCGTACCCCCCGCAGCTACTTGCCCAAGCCTCCCCAGCTTCTCCTTCACCCAAATCCAGATAGCAGATGTTCTGAAAGAGCTGCAAAACCTGGACCCGTACACATCAGCTGGGCTAGACAACCTGGACCCTCTCTTTTATATAATGATCCGCCGCCATTGTTGCAACCTCTATTACCAGTCTCGTTTACCTCTCTTTCGTAACGTCTGAGATCCCTAAAGATTGGAAAGCTGCCGCGGTCATCCCCCTCTTCAAAAGGGGGTGACACTCTAGACCCAAACTGTTATAGACCTATATCCATCCTGCCCTGCCTTTCTAAAGTCTTTGAAAGCCAAGTTAATAAACAGATCACTGACTATTTTGAATCCCATCGTACGTTCTCCGCTGTGCAATCCGGTTTCCGAGCTGGTCACGGGTGCACCTCAGCCACGATCAATGTGCTAAACGATATCATAACCGCCATCGATAAAAGACAGTACTGTGCAGCTGTCGTCATCGACCTGGAAAAAGGCTTTCGACTCTGTCAACAATCGTATTCTTAACGGCAGACTCAACAGCCTTGGTTTCTCAAATGACTGCCTCACCTGGTTCACCAACTACTTCTCAGACAGAGTTCAGTGTGTCAAATCAGACGGCCTGTTGTCCGGACCTCTGGCAGTCTCCATGGGGGTACCACAGGGTTCAATTCTCGCGCCGACTCTTTTCTCTGTATATATCAATGATTTCACTCTTGCTGCGGGTGATTCCATGTTCCACCTCTACGCAGACGACACCATTCTGTATACTTCTGGCCCTTCTTTGGACACTGTGTTAACAAACCTCCAAACGAGCTTCAATGCCATACAACACTCCTTCCGTGGCCTCCAACTGCTTTTGAACGCTAGTAAAACTAAATGCATGCTTTTCAACCGTTCGCTGCCCGCACCTGCCCGCCCGACTAGCATCACTACTCTGGACGGTTCTGACCTAGAATATGTGGACAACTACAAATATCTAGGTATCTGGGTAGACTGTAAACTCTCCTTCCAGACTCATATTAAACATCTCCAATCCACAATGTAATCTAGAATCAGCTTCCTATTTCGCAACAAAGCCTCCTTTACTCACGCCGCTAAACATACCCTCGTAAAACTGACTATCCTACCGATCCTCGACTTCAGCGATGTCATTTACAAAATAGCCTCCAACACTCTACTCAGCAAACTGGATGCAGTCTATCACAGTGCCATCCGTTTTGTCACCAAAGCCCCATATACCACCCCCCAGTACGACCTGTATGCTCTAGTCGGCTGGCCCTCGCTACCTATTCGTCGCCAGACCCACTGGCTCCAGGTCATCTATAAGTCTATGCTAGGTAAAGCTCCGCCTTATCTCAGCTCACTGGTCACGATAACAACACCCACCCGCAGCACGCGCTCCAGCAGGTATATCTCACTGGTTATCCCCAAAGCCAACACCTCCTTTGGCCACCTTTCCTTCCAGTTCTTTGCTGCCAATGACTGGAAGGAATTGCAAAAATCGCTGAAGCTGGAGACTTATATTTCCCTCGCTAACTTACACATCAGCTATCTGAGCAGCTAACCGATCGCTGCAGCTGTACATAGCCCGTCTGTAAATAGCCCATCCAATCTACCACCCTCATCCCCATATTGTTTTTATTTACTTTTCTGCACTTTTGCACACCAGTATTTCTGCTTGCACATCCTCATCTGGATATCTATCACTCTAGTGTTAATTTGCTAAATTTGAATTACTTCGCTACTATGGCCTATTTATTGCCTTACTTCCTCACGCCATTTGCACACACTGTATATAGACTTTCTTTTTTTCTATTGTGTTATTTACTGTACGCTTGTTTATTACATGTGTAACTCTGTGTTGTTGTTTGTGTCGCACTGCTTTGCTTTATCTTGGCCAGGTCGCAGTTGTAAATGAGAACTTGTTCTCAACTAGCCTACCTGGTCAAATAAAGGTGAAATAAAAAATAAAATAAAAGGTTAGCGGAGGGTTTGGCCGGGGTAGGCCATCATTGTAAGAATTTGTTATTAACTGACTTGCCGAGTTAAATTAAGGTTAAATAAATAAATAAATAAAATATCTGTAGTGTTTCTTCAGACATGACTAGTATTCTGGAGTATTTACTATAATGTTTTTGCAGACATGACTGTATTTTATAGTGTAGTAACACCTGTCGACTTGGGTTAGCTAAAATGGCTATGCCAGTTACTGTTTAATGAGGGGAACACCATAACATAAGACAGACTTGTGACAGGCCACCTATTGAGATGGGTCAACAGCTCTGAGCAATGCAACAGACCAGACAACACCTTAGCAAAAATATAAAGTTTATTACAATTGTAACATCTAAACATTAGACAAAGATTCTAGGCCCATTAAAGGGAAACAGTACAGAGGCAGATATAAAGAACCCGCAAAGTTTATTAAAGCTTAGAAGATTAGGTTTGCATGTTCCACACAGATAAATAACACACATTAACAAGAGTACACCAAAAATACTTCTTAGATCTGTCAACAAAACAAAGAAACTGATCGTGGACTTCAGAAAACAGCAGAGTTTGCACCCCCCTATCCAAATCGATGGGACCCCAGTGGAGAAGGTGGAAAGCTTCAAGTTCCTCGGCTTACACATCACTGACAAACTGAAATGGTCCACCCATACAGACAGTGTAGTAAAGAAGGCGCAACCGCGCCTCTTCAACCTCAGGAGGATGAAGAAACTTAGCTTGGCACCTAAAACCCTCACAAACATTTACAGATGCACAATTGAGAGCATCCTGACGGGCTGTATCACCACCTGGTACGGCAACTGCTCCGCCCACAACCGCAGGGCTCTCCAGAGAGTGGTGCAGTCTGCCCAACGCATCACCGGAGGCAAACTACCCGCCCTCCAGGACACCTACAGCACCCGATGTCACAGTAAGGCCAAAAAGATCATCAAGGACAACAACCACCCGAGCCACTGCCTGTTCACCCCACTATCACCCAGAAGGCGAGGTCAGTACAGGTGCATCAAAGCTGAGACCGAAAAACAGCTTCTATCGCAAGGCCATCAGACTGTTAAATAGCCATCACTTGCACATTAGTGGCTGCTGCCCTATATAAGTACATAGACTTGAAATCACTGGCCACTTTAATAATGAAACACTAGTCACTTTAATAATGTTTACATACTTTGCATTACTCATCTCATATGTATATACTGTATTCTATCCTATTCTAATGTATCTTAGTCTATGCCGCTCTGACATTGCTCATCCAAATATTTATATATTCTTAATTCCATTTCTTTACTTTAGATTTGTGTGTATTGTGGGTATTGTTGTGAAATTGTTAGATATTACTTGTTAGATATTACTGCACTGTTGGAGCTAGGAACAGAAGCATTTCGCTACACCCGCAATAACATCTTCTAAACACGTGTATGTGACAAATACAATTTCATCTGATATGAATTGTCACTTCCACAAGAGAGCTTTCTGAAATACAACAGTGCTTTTAGAGATTCAGTTGACCAAGTTCACAAGATGACCAAAAACTGTGACAAACAACAGTTAACCACTGCATTTACATAAACAATAAATATTTTACTACAGTCACCTTATTGGAGGGCGCTGCCATTTAACTGCCTGGACCTCAAACCAGCAAAGCCTCTCAAAGCTGTCACATAAACCGGTCGAGGGTGTGATGACAGAGGTTAATCCCTAGAGTCGACACAACGAGGATCTGCACATTATACATTTGTGAGGCTCTCTGAAGAGTCATATGATCTCCATAGGTCCCATGTTATGCCATACTTTGTGGGTATGTACTCCATGTCTCTCCCACAAACCTCGACAGTGGCATCCCATCTGTTGTGTATTGATGAGATGTTAGAGCTGCAAAACTGTGTCACAGAACTGAAAATTCCAATTGTGGCCAGCTGGTCAGCCATGGCAGCAAACTGGCAACTGCCGTCTGTCACTGGGTCAAGACGAATCCTCAGCTCTGAAGATACAAGTGACTCCAGTCTCTCTTTGTGTGTAGGGAATGAAATAGTTGGTTCATGGAGCTTGTTTTGAAATAGAAGACATGGGTCAAAGCTGTTCTTGCTTTCTTGTGAACTGGTCACATCTGACACTGAGAATCATTTTCGTGTCAACGTGGAGCTATTGGGCATCTGTAATTGTTGTGTTACAGACTGAATTAAAATTGATTAAATTGATATTTATTCTCACCCACCTACACACAACACCTCATAATGACAAAGTGAAAACATGTTTTTAGACATTTTTGCTAATTTGTTGAAAATTAAATACAGAAATATCTCCTTTACGTAAGTATTCACACCCCTGAGTCAATACTTTGTAGAAGCAACTTTGGCAGTGATTACAACTGTGAGATTTTCTGGGTAACTCTCTAAGAGCTTTCCACACCTGGATTGTGCAATATTTTCTCATTATGCTTTTCAAAATTCTTCAAGCTCTGTCAAATTGGTTGTTGATCATTGCTAGACAACCATTTTCAGGTATTCAGAATATATTTTCAAGTAGATTTAAGTCAAAGCTGTAACTCGGCCACTCAGGAACATGCACTGTCTTCTTGGTAAGCAATTTGCCCTCATGTTTTAGGTTATTGTCCAGGTTATTAATCTTATTTAGGCCTGGCAATACAGTGGCACTTATTTTTAAAAGATCCAGAATGTTTCACGTTGTAGGAGGCGTTTGAGACGATTGCCCCCCTGCGAGAACTGGGAACCACTTCAATGGCCATGGCTTTCAGAGAGTTTGGGCTGCCATGGCCAACCTTTCAATTTGGCTCCAGTTGCATTTAATGATGTCCTTAACCCTGGCTATCTCCTGGCTATGTCGGGTCAGAAAGTAGATTGGTTTGGGTTATTGAGGCTTGTGGGTGTGTTTGAGAAGACTTTCTCTTTTCAGAGGTTTATCTCGGTTTGTATCCTAGTTGCTGAAACCTAGAATGCATTTTGACATCTTTTTCCTCAAAATCATCCACCCTGTCACAAATACGGCGCAGCCTTTGAAATTGTCCAAAGGGAATCAAATTAGCGGGGTAACAACTGTCCGCCCTGAGGATAGTATTGCGGTCCGTGCTTTTCCTGTAAATGGTGGTGTGGAGTGAACCATCCTGAGTTAAGAAAATACATTTCTGTTTGACTGTATTCTAAACTCAGTATAAAATTCTCATTGAGAGAATTCACATAGTTGTTGAATTCTAACAGTTAATTTTCTCATCCGGAGAACACTAAAATAATGTCATCAATGTATCTGCCAAACCACACAATTTTAGCAAAAAAAGGGTTAGCAGAACAGAGAATTAAGTTCTCTTCCCAAAATCCCCAAAATAAGTTTGCGTAGTTTGGAGCAAAGCAAGCCCCCTTAGCAGTCCCCTTCTGTTGTCTGAAAAGCTTCTCCTGGAAAAGGAAAACATTTTTGTTAGTGAAGGAGAAAGTCAGCAGTGGCATACTTTCCTCTGGCCTAAATCGAAGATAATGCTTTAAAGCCTCCAGACCTTCATTGTGTACAATATCGTTGTAAAGAGATTCAACATCTATTCTTACCAAATAGGAAGATCCACAATCTTTAAGCTCAGGTAGCTTGTTAAGACTGTGAGTGGTGTTTTGAAGGAAAGAGGGAAGTTTGGACACAAATGGCTTAATGTAGAAAACAACATACTTGGAGGCTGGCTCTGATATAGTATCATTGTTGCTGATGATGGGCCTTCCAGGAGGGTTGTGAGGATCCTTGTGGACTTTTGGTAACATTTAGTAGCACCCCAACATAGGGTGGGAGAAGAAAGTCATATTCTTGCTTAGCAATCCACTTTTCATCTTTGGCAAGGCCCAATATATCACCCAACTCTCATTTCATATTCTCCAAAGGGTTAGAAGACAAAGGTAGGTACTAGTCGGTATTGTTGAGCTGTGTATAGGCTTCCTGCTCATATTTGTCCCTACCCCATACAATAACAGCCGCTCCTTTGTCAGCACTGCGAACAATCAAATTATCATTCTCAGAAAGCCATTTAACAGCTTAATTTGATTGTTTAGTGAGATTACCTCTGTACACCTTATTCCTGTTCTCAAATAGTTTATCTTCATCGTGAGACACTTTTTTTGGTAAAGGCATTAAGGCAAGTGTTGTTGTTGATTGGGAAAAAGGTGGACTTGGGTTTGAAAATAGGTTAAGGAATGGCATCTTGTACTTGATGATGTTGTTAGGGCTTTGCTTATACCAAACATTCCAGGGCATATTCCTATAGAATTTGAACAAGTCAATTTTAGTTTGGAACTGATTAGCACTGTAGGTAGATGCAAAAGACAAACCTTTGGAGAGAGCTGAAACGCAGTCTTTGGACAGGGGCGTGTCTGAGAGATTCATGACTGTGTCTGGCTGGTGTAGCTGAGCGTCTGCAGTCGATGCTGGTGGTGGTATTGGGAGCACTGTGGATTGATTAAACGTCCCCCTCTTCCTCCCCCTGCGTGTCTTCCACCTCTTGTCTTTCTCGTTGCATGGTTTGGCATGTCTAAAAAATATCTGATGTGCCATTTGCCTGAGAATTGAAAAAATCATCATCATCATCACTGCTTGGCAAATTAAAAGAAACAGAGCGGGACCGGGTCTGTGTGGGCCTATGAGACCCGTGCGCAGTCTTGTTGTGCGTCCAAGAGTAGAAGGACGAGCCATCTTTGTGATCATCCTTGTCTCTTTTTAACTTTTCCAATTTCTCACGTCTCAAAAAACGATGCAGTTTGTCAACGTCGTCTTTCAATTTGTTCTCTAGAGGGAGTTTTTGTTCCTCAGAATCAATATGAGCAATTTCTGCTTTGATCCCCTGGATATTTTCGTTTAGGGAATCTTTTTGACGTTTCTATCCCTCAATCAGTAACAAGATTAAATCGAGTGAACACTTGTTGAGAATTTTTCCCCATTTATGTTTCAAATCTGGGTTATCATGTTCAGATGATGGAACCTTCTTAATACACAACCCTTGCGGAGTCACTCCCCCTCCCCAATAGTCAGACAGCGTGAATGCATGTAGAGCAAGTTTTGTTTGTTTTTTCATCATTTCTTTTCAGATCATAGTACAGTCTGCGTAAATCTGGTGAGGTCTCGACGCCATGTAGTAAAGAATCTTGAACTATTATGTTCTTGCCTTGCTCATTTGTGAAAAAGAAATTGTTTGAAAAAGCCATAGTGGGCGGCTGAAAAATACCAAACAACGTTCAGTATAATGAACAGAGAAACTCCCAAAAAGATTCACCCCAGAGTCCTTGGATAATACAGAGACACAGGAGAGGAGTGCTTATTTTGTATGTAGTTAATCCATGAGGTGCTCTTTGATCATGGGATGAAATACTATAGAACAAAAATAAGTTGATGCTGGATAATGAACAATGCCGAAATATCCTTTGTGCAAAACGAAATTCCAGAAGTAATCAAGGCACTGTCATATAGTGAAAAAATTTAAAAGCCTTTATTGTTCATTGTTACCACAAAATGAAATATCATGAAATGAAAATACAAAATGTGTACTCATGAACTCATATTACCAAATTTAAGAAAGAATGGAGAATAAAAACATCTCCTATGGAGAGAGGATAATACATTTCCTCATTTAGACCTGGCAATACAGTGGCACTTAGTTTAAAGATCCAGAATGTTTTGCAATTTAGGAGGCAATCTACTCTGTGACCCGACACAGCCAGGAGGCAGCCAGGGTTAAGGACATCATTAAATGCAACTGGAGCGTAATTGAAAATGATCCTATTTCTTGTGATGTGTTCACTGAACCCCCAGCATTCTCTTACAGAAGGGCCCCTTCCCTCAAGGATAAGTTGGTGTGCAGCAACCTCACCCCAGTAACTAAGCCAAGTATCCTATAGCTAAACATTACAGACAGGTTGGCCATCGCAGCTCAAACTCTCTGGTCATTGAAATGGTTCCCAGTCCTCATGGGAACACATTTTTGTTCTCCATGATTTCTTGTTTTCCATTCCTTCTTAAGTTTGGAAATATGAGTTCATGTGTACACATTTTGTGTTTTCCAATTAGGATATTTCATTTTGTGGTATTGCATGCTCATTATTCCATGTTTATTTTTGTTTATCTTTGTATCTTGAATGTTTTTTACTTGATCAATTACATATGGTAATGAATTGTATCACGTCCTGTGAGAGTTGGGTTATACACCAGCTTGTCCAGCACTATTTTTTGTCACCCTGATGAAAGCAGTTGTAGTCGCAACAGGTCAGTGTTTTTTAAAGTTCTTTCCATGCATAAGCCGTAAAACAATAAAAACTTTTACATTTGTTCACTACATGAGAATGCCTTGATTACTTCTGGAAGATTGTTTTGCACAAAGGCTTTTTCGGCGTTGTTGATGGGTATGTGGACACCTGCTCGTCGAACATTTCATTCCAAAATCATGGGCATTAATATGGAGTTGGTCCCCCCTTTGCTGCTATAACAGCCTCCACTCTTCTGGGAATGCTTTCTACTAGACTAAGAGCATTAGTGAGGTCGGGCATTGATGTTGGGCTATTAGGCCTGGCTCGCAGTTGACGTTCCAACTCATCCCAAAGGTGTTCGATGGAGTTGAGATCAGGGCTCTGTGCAGGCCAGTCAAGTTCTTCCACACTGTTCTCAGCAAACCATTTCTGTATGGACCTCGCTATGTGCAAAGTGGCAGTGTGATGCTGAAACAAGAAACGGCCTTCCCCAACTGTTGCTTTTGGTTCTTTTTAACATGAGACTTCAATATTCCAAGGTAAGAGGTTTTAGGTTGTAGTTAATATAGTATTTATAGGACTATTTCTTTCTATACCATTTGTATTTCATATACCTTTGACTATTGGATGTTCTTATAGGCACTTTAGTATTGCCAGTGTAACAGTATAGCTTCCGTCCCTCTCCTTGCCCCTACCTGGGCTCGAACCAGGAACACATCGACAACAGCCACCCTCGAAGCATCGTTACCCATCGCTCCACAAAATCCGCGGCCCTTGCAGAGGCCCTCTCAGAGCGAGTGACGTTTGAAACGCTATTAACGCGCACCCCGCTAACTAGCTAGCCATTTCACATCGGTTACACCAGCCTAATCTCGGGAGTTGATAGGCTTGAAGTCATTAACAGCTCAATGCTTGAAGCACAGCAAAGTGCTGTTTGAATGAATGCTTACGAGTCTGCTGCTGCCTACCACTGCTCAGTCAGACTGCTCTATTAAATATCAAATCATAGACTTAATTATAACATAATAACACACAGAAATACGAGCCTTTGTTGGTCATTAATATGGTCGAATCCGGAAACTATCATTTCGAAAACAAAACGTTTATTATTTCAGTGAAATACGGAACTGTTCCGTATTTTGTCTAACGGGTGGCATCCCAAAGTCTAAATATTGCTGTTACATTGTACAACCTTCAATGTTATGTCATAATTACGTAAAATTCTGGCAAATTAGTTTGCAACGAGCCAGGCGGCCCAAACTCTTGCATATACCCTGACTCTGCGTGCAATGAACGCAAGAGAAGTGACCCAATTTCACCTGGTTAATATTGCCTGCTAACCTAGATTTATTTTAGCTAAATATGCAGGTTTAAAAATATATACTTCTGTGTATTGATTTTAAGAAAGGCATTGATGTTTATGGTTAGGTACAGTCGTGCAACGATTGTGCTTTTTTCGCAAATGCGCTTTTGTTAAATCATCCCCCGTTTGGCGAAGTTGGCTGTCTTTGTTAGGAAGAAATAGTCTTCACACAGTTTGCAACGAGCCAGGCGGCCCAAACTGCTGCATATACCCTGACTCTGTTGCAAGAGAAGTGACACAATTTACCTAGTTAAAAGAAATTCATGTTAGCAGGCAATATTAACTAAATATGCAGGATTAAAAATATATACTTGTGTATTGATTTTAAGAAAGGCATTGATGTTTATGGTTAGGTACACGTTGGAGCAACGACAGTCCTTTTTCGCAAATGCGCACCGCATCGATTATATGCAACGCAGGACACGCTAGATAAACTTGTAATATCATCAACCATGTGTAGTTAACTAGTGATTATGATTGATTGATTGATAGTTTTTTTATAAGATAAGTTTAATGCTAGCTAGCAACTTACCTTGGCTTCTTACTGCATTCGCGTAACAGGCAGGCTCCTCGTGGAGTGCGTGGTTAGAGTGTTGGACTAGTTAACTGTAAGGTTGCAAGATTGAATCCCCGAGCTGACAAGGTAAAAATCTGTCGTTCTGCCCCTGAACAAGGCAGTTAACCCATCGTTCCTAGGCCGTCATTGAAAATAAGAATGTGTTCTTAACTGACTTGCCTAGTTAAATAAAAGTGTAAAAAAAACAATTGGCCAAATTGGGGTAGAAAAATACCGATTTCCGATTGTTATGAAAACTTGAAATCGGCCCTAATTAATCGGCCATTCCGATTAATCGGTCGACCTCGAACTAAGAGAACTAGCCCGACCCATTAAAACCAGCCCCAGACCATTATTCCTCCTCCACCAAACTGTACAGTTGGCACTATGCATTCGGGCAGGTAGCATTCTCCTGGCATCCACCAAACCCAGATTCGTCCGTCGGACTGCTAGATGGTGAAACGTGATTCATCACTCCAGGTAATGCGGTTTCACTGCTCCAGAGTCCAATGCCGGTGACCTTTACACCACTCCAGCCGACACTTGGCATTGCACATGTTGATCTTAGGCTTGTGTGAAGTTGCTTGGCCGTGAAAACCCATTTCATGAAGCTCTCGGCGAAACAGTTCTTGTGCTGACGTTGTTTCCAGAGGCAGTTTGGAACTTTGTAGTGAGTGTTGCAACCGAGGACAGATGATTTTTACGCACTACTCTTCAGCACTCGGCGGTCCCGTTCTATGAGCTTATGTGGCCTACCACTTCGTGGCTGAGCCGTTGCTGTTCCTATATGTTTCCACTTCACAACAACAGCACAGTTGACCGGGGCAGCTCTGGCAGGGTAGAAATTGGACGAACTGACTTGTTGGGAATGTGGCATCCTATGACGGTGCCGCATTGAAAGTCCCTGAGATCTTCAGCATGGGCAGTTCTACTGCCAATGTTTGTCTATAGAGATTGCATGGATGTGTGCTTCATTTTATACATCTGTCAGCAAAGGTTGTGGCTGAAATAGCCTAATCCACTAATTTGAAGGGGTGCCCTGATACTTTTGCATATACATTGCATTCAGAAAGTATTCAGACCCTTCCCTTTTTCCACATTTTGTTATGATACAGCCTTATTATAAAATTAATTAAATTATTTATTTTCCTCATCAATTTATACCCAGTACCTCACAATGACAAAGCGAAAACAGGTTTTTAGAAATGTTTGCAAATTTATAAAAATTAGAAACATACATAAGTATTCAGACCCTTTGCTATGAGACAAATCTTTTATCTCAGGTGCATCCTGTTTCCATTGATCATCCTTGAGATGTTTTTACAACTTGATTGGAGTACACCTGTGGTCAATTCAACTGATTGGACATGATTTGGAAAGGCACACACCTGTCTATATAAGTTCCCACAGTTGACCGTACATGTAAGAGCAAAAACCAAGCCATGATGTCAAAGGAATTGTCTGCAGAGCTCCGAGACGGGATTGTGTTGAGGCACATATCTGGGGAAGGGTAGAAAAACATGTCTGAAGTATTGAAGGTCCCCAAGAACACAGTGGCCTCCATCATTCTGAAACGGAAGAAGTTTGGAACCACCAAGAAGACACTTCCTAGAGCTGGCAGCCTGGCCAAACTGAGCAATCAGGGGAGAAGGGCCTTGGTCAGGGAGGTGACCAAGAACCTGGTGATCAATCTGACAGATCTCCAGAGTTCCTCTGTGGAGATGGGAAAGCCTTCCAGATGGACAACCATCTCTGAAGCCACTCCTCAGTAAAAAGCACATGACAGCCCGTTTGGAGGTTGCCAAAAGGCACCTAAAGGACTCTCAGACCATGAGAAACAAGATTCTCTGGTCTGAGGAAACCAAGATTGAACTCTTTGGCCTGAATGGCAAGCGTGGTTTTCAGCGGCAGTGAAACAACAACACGATTAATGACAATTTAAAAGCTTCTATGAAAATGTATATAAATCAGAATTAAACAACAGTTGGACAGATCCTATAGTCTTCTTAGACTCAACAACTCTGAAGTTAAGAACACTATAACAATATCGAAGAAAATTAAACGTATTCTACAAGAACCAATATCACTCCCTATAAACACAACCTTACGGACAATCCTTGCATAGTTTTTCAGAATTCACCAATAAATTGGTCCACATAGAAAACTAAAGGCATAGAAACCGTAAATGACTTGGTAACAGGAAATAAATGTATTTCCATGACATAATTAAAAAATAATTTGGGACTGACCAATGTTGATAGTTGAACTTCAAAGTTGCATATCATGAAATTTCGATTTGAAATCTTTTGGACATCAGAGCGACATTGAAGGAATCTTATTTGAGTCAGAAAAGGATATTCATAAGATAGGGAAGAAAAACTGAAAGATGCAGAGAGCATATCCAACTGAAATTACAGTTAACAAAAATGTCCTCTTAATCCAGTATAAACTAATGTATAGAATGTATTATACAAGAGACAAATCCACAAATTGTACAGCACAACGGCAGAGTCATGTCTTAAGTGTAAAACGAATGACTCAATAATCCATGCTTTCTGGGAATTCTATAAAGTCCAAAAGTTATGGGTGGAGCTGGAAAGTTGGTTGTCAGAAGTATTACAATGTAAATGTCCTTTCATTCCGTCTGTCTGTATGTTTTAAGACATGGCATATGGGGGTGTATTGAGATACCCAATGGGCTGGAGGATTCTCTTCTCATCACCATCTTGAAAAACGATATACTAAAAACTTGAATATAAATCCGCCATCATTAACACAATGGAAAAATCTAATTATTTTTTGTTGAAATTTGGAAATATCAAGGGCAAGGGATAAAAACGGATTGGTACAATTTAAGGTCAAGTGTCAAACAATAATGCAGGTGCTAGGCATGGGGTTGTGAGCATGCAGGTCTGGGCAGATGAGATGTAGTTATTGTTTGTGTGCATCTGTTAGTTGTTTTTTGTATAAGTTTGTATTTGGCAAGAAGCCCAAACAGATATTTGAACATAATAATTTCAAACCTTGCTTACATGTGTATATGATCATGTGTCTCTCTATTATACGTTGGTACAATTTGGAATAGATTTCCAAAATGAAAATCACTTGGAGCTGATATGCTGATATTTTTACAGTCTTTTATGTCCAAAAACACAAAACCAAAAAAACAACACTTTGGGGGTCAAATAAAATCTCCAGTTGGGGAAGGCTGATGTAGAGTGTTTCTGTGAATGTTACAGTGTGGTAATAGTTTGATCTAACCAACAGAGGGCAGCAACACTGTGAACTTCACAGTCACGTCATAGAGAGGGAGGAATGGAGTGGGGTGGTGTGTACTGGCCACAAGGGTAGTGAGGACAGGGTCGGGGGGAGGAGGGAGGAGGGAAAGAGGAAGGAGGGAAAGAGGGAGGAAGGTAAGAGGGTAGTGAGGTCGGGAGGGAGGAGGGAGGGAAAGAGGGAGGAGGGTAAGAGGGTAGTGAGGTCGGGAGGGAGGAAGGAAAGAGGTAGAAGGGAAAGAGGATAGTAGGGATAGGGTCTGGAGGGAGGGAGGAGGGAGGTGGGAAAGACGATAGTTGGGATAGGGTCGGGAGGAGGCAAAGGGGGCAGTGAGGACAGGGTTGGGAGTAGGGAAAGAGAGTAGTGAGGACAGGGTCGGGAGGGGGGGAAAAGGGTGGTGGGGACAGTGTTGGGAGGAGGGAAAGACGGTAGTGAGGACAGGGTCAGGAGTAGGGTAGAATAGTTTCTCGGTATTTTACAAATGTTCCATCCCGAGAATAAATCACTTTTCTCCCTGGTAACCCGGTATTTCTTCACAAAACCAGAAGTGTCATTCAAAAGCATTTTAAAGCCTATAAATAGGCCAATGTCTGGATTTGCCCATGTCTGAATTTGATTAGAGCGTTGATCGAAAATTCAAGCCTGATGCTACCTGAGCCTGATTAAAGATTTAATGAGCCAAAGCCCGCATGTTGCAGCACATGCAGCCTACAAAGTTACAAGTATACTCTAGCGAATGTGATTATAGTTTTGAAGTATAGGTCTAGAATTAGATGCAGAAGACTTTCACTTCTCTTCAAGAAGATTGATGGGTTATGGGTCTGATTAAATAACTGCTTTAGCCTACCACCATCGCTTGTTTGCTCTTCTTTTAAACTACCCGTGAATTCTATTGGCTGCTGTATTTAACATTCAGCAAGCAAGAGCTTGCATCCCTCTCCAAAAAGTCTATTGGTGTAAGAAATGCTAAAAAATGATGTCCAGCAAGCTATTCTAGTCTAGCTTTTCCTGCATGGGACTCCAAGAGCTAAGAAGCGTTTTTCAAGGAGAGGCCAGCAAGAGCACATGTGCGTGGGTATTGCGCAAGATCAGACAGAGGCTATAAGTTAGAAGTTTATAATGCATAACCCATAATTAAATAGCTAGTATAAGGCTAATACTGCTTTGAATTTATTACCTCAAAGAGGTAGGCTAGGACATCTATATATAGGCAAACTACCTGCCCTCCAGGACACCTACACCACCCGATGTCACAGGAAGGCCATAAAGATCATCAAGGACAACAACCACCCGAGCCACTGCCTGTTCACCCCGCTATCATCCAGAAGGCGAGGTCAGTACAGGTGCATCAAAGCAGGGACCGAGAGACTGAAAAACAGCTTCTATCTCAAGGCCATCAGACTGTTAAACAGCCACCACTAACATTTAGTGGCCGCTGCCAACATACTGACTCAACTCCAGCCACTTTAATAATGGGAATTGATGGAAATTATGTAAAAATGTACCACTAGCCACTTTAAACAATGCCACTTAATATAATGTTTACATACCCTACATTACTCATCTCATATGTATATGTATATACTGTACTCTATATCATCTACTGCATCTTGCCATCTTTATGTAATACATGTATCAATAGCCACTTTAAACTATGCCACTTTATGTTTACATACCCTACATTGCTCATCTCATATGTATATACTGTACTCTATACCATCTACTGCATCTTGCCTATGCCGTTCTGTACCATCACTCATTCATATATCTTTATGTACATATTCTTTATCCCTTTACACTTGTGTGTATAAGGTAGTAGTTGTGGAATTGTTAGGTTAGATTACTTGTTGGTTATTACTGCATTGTCGGAACTAGAAGCACAAGCATTTCGCTACACTCGCATTAACATCTGCTAACCATGTGTATGTGACAAATAAAATTTGATTTGATTTGATTTTATACAGCTGAAGTCGGAAATTTACATACACTTAGGTTGGAGTCATTAAAACTCGTTTTTCAACCACTCCACAAATGTCTTGTTAAAAAACTATAGTTTTGGCAAGAAGGTTAGGACATCTACTTTGTGCATGACACAAGTCAATTTTACAACAATTGTTTACAGACAGATTATTTCACTTATCACAATTCCAGTGGGTCAGAAGTTTACATACACTAAGTTCACTGTGCCTTTAAAGAGCTTGGAAAATTCCAGAAATTGATGTCATGGCTTTAAAAGCTTGTGATAGGCTAATTGACATCATTTGAGTCACTTGGCGGTGTACCTGTGGATGTATTTCAAGACCTACCTTCAAATTCAGTGCCTCTTTGCTTGACATCATGGGAAAATCAAAAGAAATCAGCCAAGACCTCAGAAAAAAATTGTAGACCTCCACAAGTCTGGTTCATCATTGGGAGCAATTTACAAATGCCTGAAGGTACCACATTCATCTGTACAAACAATAGTACGGAAGTATAAACACAATGGGACCACGCAGCAGTCATACCGCTTAGGAAGAAGACGTGTTCTGTCTCCTAGAGATGAACGTACTTCGGTGCGAAAAGTGCAAATCAATCCCAGAACAACAGCAAAGGACCTTGTGAAGATGCTGGAGGAAACAGGTACAAAAGTATCCATATCCACAG
Organism: Salvelinus alpinus; assembly: GCF_045679555.1. NCBI lineage: Eukaryota > Metazoa > Chordata > Actinopteri > Salmoniformes > Salmonidae > Salvelinus > Salvelinus alpinus. The sequence continues at coordinate 63,001,100 of NC_092088.1, read as the reverse complement.
TAAAACGAGTCCTATATCGACATAACCTGAAAGGCCGCTCAGCAAGGAAGAAGCCACTGCTCCAAAACCGCCATAAAAAATCCAGACTACGGTTTGCAACTGCACATGGGACAAAGATTGTACTTTTTGGAGAAATGTCCTCTGATCTAATGAAACAAAAATAGAACTATTTGGCCATAATGACAATCATTATGATTGGAGGAAAAGGGGGAGGCTTGCGAGCCAAAGAACACCATCCCAACCGTGAAGCACAGGGGTGGCAGCATCATGTTGTGGGGGTGCTTTGCTGCAGGAGGGACTGGTGCACTTCACAAAATAGATGGCATCATGAGGGAGGAAAATGATGTGGATATATTGAAGCAACATCTCAAGACATCAGTCAGGAAGCTACAGCTTGGTCGCAAATGGGTCTTCCAAATGGACAATGACCCCAAGCATACTTCCAAAATTGTGGCAAAATGGCTTAAGGACAACAAAGGCAAGGTGTTGGAGTGTCCATCACAAAGCTCTGACCTCAATCCTATAGAACATTTGTGGGCAGAACTGAAAAACCATGCACTGATTTAAAGAAAAAAAGTTACCATTAGATGATAGGTCTACATGCATTGTGAACTGCGTTCCATACTGAGATGGGCTGCCTGTCCCCACCATGACCGTTGATTATTCATCATGCAGAGGCTGTTGAGAAGCCAGATTTAGACATCACTTATAATTTAACAGTTTCATTTCACGCCATGCTGTTCATATAAATAATTAACCGGTTTCTCACAGTTATTTATCCCTTTTAAAATGAGTGGTTTAGAACGGTATATCCCGGTAAATCTCAGTAACCGGGTTACCGCCATTCAACCCTAGTTGGGAGGAGGTAAAGAGGGTATTAGGGACAGGGTCAAGAGGGAGGGAGGAGGATCAGAGGGTTGTGAGGACAGGGACAGGAGAAAGGAGGGAGGAGGGTTGTGAGGACAGGGACAGGAGAAAGGAGGGAGGAGGGTAAGAGGGTATTAGGGACAGGGTCAAGAGGGAGGAAGGAGGATCAGAGGGTTGTGAGGACAGGGACAGGAGAAAGGAGGGAGGAGGGTTGTGAGGACAGGGACAGGAGAAAGGAGGGAGGAGGGTAAGAGGGTATTAGGGACAGGGTCAAGAGGGAGGAAGGAGGATCAGAGGGTTGTGAGGACAGGGACAGGAGAAAGGAGGGAGGAGGGTTGTGAGGACAGGGACAGGAGAAAGGAGGGAGGAGGGTTGTGAGGACAGGGACAGGAGAAAGGAGGGAGGAGGGTTGTGAGGACAGGGACAGGAGAAAGGAGGGAGGAGGGTTGTGAGGACAGGCACAGGAGAAAGGAGGGAGGAGGGTAAGGGTGAGTATCCAAGGAGGAAAGACATTCAGAATGCTGTAACCCTCCCACACAATCAAGCTGCAGTTTAGTTTGGTGGCTGCCATTTGCCTCTCACAAATGTCATATTTCGAAAGTTGTTCCAAACGTCACATTTTTTAAGGTTAGGGTTATGTTCAGGCATTATCTCTAAATTCTTAAGCTTAGGCATTAACTCCGAAAGGTAATCATTAAGGTTTGGGATAGCCTTAAAACAAAAATATCAAAACAACTTTCTATCACTGGAATCAAACGTACAACCTTCGTAATCAGAGGCATATGCTTATGACCATCTGCTATCCCCGTCCACAACACCCTAGAAAAACTGAAACCTACTTGAAGGTAACAGCGCTCACTGTTTCCCCTAATGGCCGGTTTCCATGTCATCTCCCAACGTCCTCAGACGTGTATGGACTCTGCTGGGCTCTGCTGTGTCCCCTTTAACTTTGCTCTTTAACACACACACACACACACACACACACACACACACACACACACACAAACACAGCGAGGGCCATTTAGTGTGATGTCCCCGGCATTTCCCTTCTAACTCAACCTTTCACATTCTATCTGACAGAAAGAGAGAAGCTATGCAGATCTGAGCTGGCTTCTGTGTGTGGTCTATGCTGGCTCCTCACTTCAACTGCAATCTCTTTAGAGGGCAAATGGTCTCTTCCAGTGCTGGGCTAATAAACACACGCGCGCACACACACACACACACACACACACACACACACACACACACACACACACACACACACACACACACACACACACACACACACACACACACACACACACACACACACACACACACACACACACACACACACACACACACACACACACAGTGGTCAAATTACTGTCTCAATGCTGTCAGTGACAGTGTGAGAATGATTAATCAATACCCCCCACTGGCTAAAGGAAACCAGTGATGGACCCCTTGTCTCCTCCTTCCCACTGATCCTCCCTTTCTCTCCCCCTCAACCACTCTCTCTTGCCTTCTCATCCCCCTCTCTCTCCTCTCTCACCCTCTCATTCCCTCTCATTCCTCCCCCCTCTCCCCCTTTCATCCCATCTAATCCCACTCTCTCTAAACCTCCATCTCTCTCTCTGTGGGACTCAAAACACAGACCCTTTAGTTCAACAAGGAGCCCACATACAAACTTCTCAGAAATGTAATAAATAAGAAAATATATTTTATAGGAAAAGAAGGTTCATTTAAATTCATCAGCTATCTGAGAGAGATTGAACAGGTTATCCAAGGAGAAACATTGTGTTGATGGGAAACTAAAACTTCCTGTCAAGGTGATGTAAGTCCCTAAATGAAAATGGTAAACATTGAGGAGTCATACTTTATTAATGACCCAGCTAGGCAGTGATATTGACATCCAATGAGATAAATCATTATGAATTGTGTGGAAGGATCAAATCCACGCCTCTCTGTGTGTGTATGTGTTTGGTGTGTGCGTGCATACGTGTGTGTGTCATTGCGGACTGGCCCTCGGTGCTGTAACAAGTGGTCATGTGTTTGTTTTTTAATTAAGGTTATTCGTTAATCAGATTCCTTCACATGGTTTAAACAGCTGCAGCAAGCATGCAAAGTTTATTTAACTTCACCATAGGTTTTAGTAAAGAATAGAAACCAGAAACTGCATGCTTATTTTCCTCTCTCTCTCTCTCTCTCTCTCTCTCTCTCTCTCTCTCTCTCTCTCTCTCTCTCTCTCTCTCTCTCTCTCTCTCTCTCTCTCTCTCTCTCTCTCTCTCTCTCTCTCTCTCTCTCTCTCTCTCTCTCTCTCTCTCTCTCTCTCTCTCTCTCTCTCTCTCTCTCTCTCTCTCTCTCTCTCTCTCTCTCTCTCTCTCTCTCTCTCTCTCTCTCTCTCTCTCTCTCTCTCTCTCTCTCTCTCTCTCTCTCTCTCTCACTCTCTCTCTCTCTCAATTCAATTCAATGGATTTATTGGCATGGAAAACATATGTTAACATTGCCAAAGCAAGTGAAATAGATAATAAACAAAAGTGAAATAAACAATCAAAATGAATGGTAAACATTGTATTACTGTCCTGGGGCTCTGTGGGGTCTGTTTGTGTTTGTGATGCAGAGTCTCAATTTGGTGTTTGTCCCGTTTTTGTGAATTCTTGGTTGGTGAGTGGACCCCAGACCTCACAACCATATAGGGCAATGGGTTCTATAACTGATTCAAGTATTTTTAGCCAGATCCTAATTGGTATGTCGAATTTTACGTTCCTTTTGATGGCATCGAAGGTCCTCTCTCAGCTCATTCACAGCTTTGTGGAAGTTACCTGTGGCACTGATGTTAAGGCCGAGGTATGTCTAGTTTGGAATTTGTATTTGTGGTCCTGGCGACTGGACCTTTTTTGGAACACCATTATTTTTGTCTTGCTGAGATTTACTGTCAGGTCCCAAGACTGGCAGAATCTGTGCAGAAGATCTAGGTGCTGCTCCTTGGTTGGTGACAGAAGCACCAGATTGTCAGCAAACAGTAGACATTTGACTTCAGATTCTAGTAGGGTGAGGCCGACTGTTCTAGTGTCCACGCCAATTCATTGATATATATTTTGAAGAGTGTGGGGCTTAAGCTGCATTCCTCTCACCCCATGTCCCTGTAGAAAGAAATATGTGTGTTTTTTGCCAATTTTAACCTCACACTTGTTGTTTGTGTACATGGATTTTATAATGTCATATGTTTTTCCGCCAAAACCACTTTCCATCAATTTGTAAAGCAGACCCTCATGCCAAATTGAGTCAAAGGCTTTTTGAAATCCACAGAGCATAAGAAGACTTTGCCTTTGTTTTGGTTTGTTTGTTTGTCAATTAGGGTGTACAAGGTGAATACGTGGTCTGTCGTACAGTAATTTGTTATAAAGCCATTTTGACATTTGCTCTGTACATTGTTTTCACTGGGGAAATGTACAAGTCTGCGGTTAATGATAATGCGGAGGATTTTCACACGGTTGCTGTTGATGCATATCCCACGGTAGACATTGAGGTCAAATTTGTCTCCACTTTTGTGGATTGGGGTGATCAGTCCTTGGTTCCAAATATTGTGAATGATGCCAGAGCTAAGGATGATGCTAAGGAGTTTAAATATAGCCAATTGGAATTTGTTGTCTGTATATTTTATCAATTCATTGAGGAGACCATCAACACCACAGGCCTTTTTGGGTTGGAGGGTTTGTATTTTGTCCTGTAGTTCATTCAATGGAATTGGAGAAACCAGTTGGTTCTGGTAGTCTTTAATAGTTTCTAAGATTCTAAGATTTGTATTTGATCATGTATATGTTTTGACTGTTTGTTCTTTGTTATAGGGCCAAAAATATTGGAGAGGTGGTTTACCCATACGTAGATAACTCTTCGTGTTGTTGTTTGTTTTCTGTGGATTCTTCAATTACATTGAGCTGATTTCTGACGTACTGTTCCTTCTTTTCTGTAGTGAAGGCGTAGACTCAGGTTTTCTGGGTCTCTATGTTTTTGGTTGGATAGGTTTCTCAATTTCTTTCTTAGGTTTTTACATTCTTCATCAAACCATTTGTCATTGTTGTTAATTGTCTTCGGTTTTCTGTTTCAAATGTTTAGATTTGATAGGGAAGTGGAGAGATCAAATATACTGTTTAGGTTTTCTACTGCCACGTTTACACCTTCACTATTACAGTGGAACATTTTGTCCAGGAAGTTGTCTAAAAGGGATTGCATTTTTTGTTGCCTAATAGTTTTTTGGTAGGTTTCCACATTACATTCCTTCCATCTATAGCATTTCTTAATATTATTCAGTTCCTTTGGCTTTGATGCCTCATGATTGAGTATTGCTCTGTTCAAGTAGACTGTGATTTTGCTGTGATCTGATAGGGGTGTCAGTGGGCTGACTCTGAACGCTCTGAGAGACTCTGGGTTGAGTTCAGTGATAAAGTAGTCTACAGTACTACTGCCAAGAGATGAGCTATAGGTGTACCTATAGTAGTTGTGCCTAGGGGGGCATATGGGGGAGGGAATGCTGTCACCTCCAGGCAGGTGTTTGTCCCCCTGTGTGCTGAGGGTGTCAGGCACTTGTCCGGTTCTGGCATTTAGGTCGTCACAGACTAGTACATGTCCCTGGGCCTGGAAATTATTGATCCCCCCCCCCAGGATGGAGAACCTGTCTTCATTAAAGTATGGTGTTTCTAGTGGGGGGATATAGGTAGCACACTGGAGGAAATTTTCCTCAATTTATTATTGAATTTCTATCCAAATGTAAAATGTTCCTGTTTTGTCTAATTTAATAGAGGGGTTAGGTCTGCTCTATATCAAATGAGCATACCCCCTGAGTCCCTTCCCTGTTTCACACCTGGTAGTTTGGTGGATGGGACTTCCAGCTCTATGTAACCTAGAGGGCAACCAGTGGGTCCGTCTCCTCTGTACCGTGTTTCTTGTAGGATGACAATGTCTGTATTTCCAATTTCTTTGGTGAAGTCCAGGTTCCTGCTCTTTAGGCCAAAGGCAGATGACCTCAGGCCTTGGATATTCCAGGGTGAGATAGTGAAGGCTTTGTGTTCCATAAAGTGTCCAATGTTGTTGGTTGTATGGTTTGGCTTCAGACCAGTCAGCTTGAATAGAGCCTGCTGAGCATCTGATATATGCCATTGGCTTGGGCTAGTGTAAGAGTGGGGGTTGGGCCTGTTTGCCTGCTCACTGCTTGGGCTTATGTGTGACTACCACATTGAGGCCCTCTTTGTGGGAGTGGGGGGCATGGGGTGGGAAGAAGGGGCATAGATCTGATGGGGCCTTAATGGGGTGTGGTTATGGTTGATTTGGGGGGGGTTGATTGGTTGGAGTGGGGGTGTGGATGTGGCTGGTGGTGCTGTGGTCTGGATGTAAGTCCTCTCGGCGTGGGGGGGGGGTCCCGCAGGTCTGGCTGAGTGTCTTGCTGGTCTGGGCTGGGTGTCTGTTGATCTGTTGCTCCTGTGTGTAGTGTTGTGGCTGCGTTTGAGGGCAATGTCCTTCAGGGTCTGGGCGACGGTGGGCACTGCTGCCTTGTATAGGTGGACCAGGTCGTAAAGGCTGGTCAAGTCCAGGGTGGAGTGGTGGGCCAGGTAAACATTTGGTTTTGAGGCACAGTCACGGGAAATACTTGCGTTTACCACTGTATAGTAGCAGGGTGGAAGTCTTTTCATGGTAGCAAGGTGGAGATAACCACTTGTGGGTTGGGGCAAGTGGAAGAAGCTTTTTCAATCACTCCCTTGAGTGCTGTGGCCACCCTTTTCCCATCAAAGCCCTCTGCATTTGGTTGGGGTAGGCTGTGAGACTCTCCTGCCATTGTTGGGGTCAAGAGCTTTGACACCGATCACTTCACACCTCAGTGCTAATTGAAGTTGTATCTCTGTCCCAGCAAACTTGGTAGCCTTAACTTCTCTAGGATAGGGGGCAGCATTTTCATATGCATATTGTTAGTAGATCTGGATAGAAAACACCCTGAACTTTCTAAAACTGGTTGAATCATGTCTGTGAGTATAACAGAACTTATTTAGCAGGCGAAACCCCGAGGACAAACCATTCAGATTTATTTTTTTGAGGTCACTCTCTTTTCAATGGATTTTCATTGGGAATCCAGATTTCTAATTGACCTTCTTGCAGTTCCTACCGCTTCCACTGGATGTCAACAGTCTTCAGAAATTAGTTGAGGGTTTTTCCTTTGTGTAATGAAGAAGTACGGCCATTTTGAATCAGGATCACTTGAAGTGTCCTGATAGATAGAGGCGCGTGACCAGAAAGCATGCTACAGATTGTTTTAATCCTGTATTGAACACAGATCATCCCGTCTTAAATTTTATCGATTATTTACGTTAAAAAAAACCTAAAGTTGTATTACAAAAGTAGTTTGAAATGTTTTGGCAAAGTTTACAGGTAACTTTTGAGATATTTTGTAGTCATGTTTCACGAGTTGGAACCGGTGTTTTTCTGGATCAAACGCGAAATAAATGGACATTTTGGATACATATCGACGGAATTAATCGAACAAAAGGACCATTTGTGATGTTTATGGGACATATTGGAGTGCCAACAACAGAAGCTCGTCAAAGGTAAGGCATGAATTATATTTTTATTTCTGCATTTTGTGTCGCGCCTGCAGGGTTGAAATATGCTTATCTCTCTTTGTTTACAATGGTGCTAACTCAGATAATAGCATCGTTTGCTTTCGCCGAAAAGCCTATTTGAATTCTGACATGTTGGCTGGATTCACAACCAGTGTAGCTTTAATTTGGTATCTTTCATGTGTGATTGATTTAATGAAAGTTTGATTTTTATAGTAATTTTTATAGTAATTAATTTGAATTTGGCGCTCTGCATTTTGTGAGAAGTGAGACAGTAGCGTCCCGCCTAAACTCAGATTTTTGGATATAAATATGAACTTTACCGAACAAAACATACATGTATTGTGTAACGTGAAGTCCTATGAGTGTCATCTGATGAAGATCATCAAAGGTTAGTGATTCATTTTATCTCTATTTCTGCTTTTTGTTACTCCTTTGGCTGGAAAAATGGCTGTGTTTTTCTGTGGCTATGTACTGACCTAACATAATCGTTTGGTGTGCTTTCGCCGTAATCCTTTTTGAAATCAGACATGTTGGCTGGATTCACAACAAGTGTAGCTTTAATTTGGTGTCTTTCATGTGTGATTTCATGAAAGTTAGATTTTTATAGTAATATATTTGAATTTGGCGCTCTGCATTTTTACTGGCTTTTGGCCAAGTGGGACGTTAGCGTCCCACATATCCTAGAGAAGTTGACTTAGCATTCAGTATATTTCTTCTTGGATTTTGAAAATAAAAATAGCTTCAGACTAAACATTACTCAGTCAGTTCTAGGTCGGATGGTTCTGTTTGTTTGCCAAATCATTTGCTGTATAGTTTAGGAATAATAATCCTTGGTAGTAGGAAGCCTTTCAGGTAATTTTTGATTTGGAGTGAAGGTTATGTTGTGGAAATCTATCTTTTTGTAAAAACATGCTGAGAAATGCGGGAGCTCATCTGCTCATGACCTCTCCTGTCGTCTCTCTCTCTCATAAATTAATTATAGTTATTGATACATGTATATGTGTTTTATTAAAAGCTGAGATCTATCAAGCATGCATCTAGCATGTTTTATAATGATGAAACTTATTTTATAATTTTTGTATTTATTTTATTAGAGATAATGTGGTATAGTTGTTACCAAAAGATGACTGTTGGCTGAGCTAAGTATGAAGTATTGCTATTTATTACTAAGTATGAAGTATTGTAATTTATAACTAAGTATGAAGTATTGCTATTTGTTACTAAGGGTTAGGGGTTGGCAGTAGCTTGTTGCAAGTAAGTAATTGTTCCTTTCACTTTGCACTGTTTTCCGTCAGAACAATCACTATGTCTGATTTGGCATATGCACACTTCGACAAGGTAGCTAGCTACACTTACTCTAGCCAGTGGATTTGCTTCCATCAAAGTTCTGTCCCATACATCTTCCATCTGGCAGGCGGCAGCCAGCAGCAACCTTTCAAGTAGTACGTCTCTAAATAGTTATCATTCTAGCTAGCTATTATTATTAAAAGGAAAGGATATGATATTGTGGTGGTGCTGCTAGCTAATTACTAGCCTTGACCGTAACTAGCTAACTAGCTAGCTATCTATCGTTAGCTACTGACCTGACGTGACCTTTATATCTACAATGGTACCTGTAGCTAGCTATATAAAAATGTATGTCCGAATCGTAAATGGGAAACGCTGTGCTAGGGCCTAGGCAGACGTTGTCTCCCACAATGTAAACAATGTTCCTGTATAGCCAGCTACAGCATAGCCAGAAAAGTTACACTTTTCCCCTATGTCTGGTATTGAGCTAGATAATGTTAGCTAGTAGGAAGCTAGTTAGGTAGCTTGCTATTAATCCGAAGGGGTAGGCAAGAGAATGGTCTGCCTATGCCCACACATATTGTTAGGCATACCTAATTTCAAAATAGGCCATCTGTCACACCCTGATCTGTTTCACCTGTCTTCATTATTGTCTCCACCCCCTCCAGGTGTCGCTTGTTTTCCCTAGTGTATTTATCCCTGTGTTTCCTGTCTCTCTGTGCCAGTTCATCTTGTATGTTTCCAAGTCAACCAGTGGTTTTCCCATTCTCCTGCTTTTTGCATTCTCCTTTTTCTAGTCCTCTCGGTTTTGACCCTTGCCTGTTTCTGGACCTTGTACGCGCCTGCCTGTCCATTCTGCCTGCCTTGACCACGAGCCTGTCTGCCACTCTGTACCTCCTGGACTCTGATATGGTTTTGACTTTTTGCCTGTCCACGACCATTCTCTTGCCTACCCCTTTGGATTAAAATACATTGTAAGACTCCAACCATCTGCCTCCTGTGTCTGCATCTCGGTCTCGCCTTGTGGCATGATACATCATCACAGTCAATCGTGAAGGATAATTCTTCACGTTTTACCGGTGAAACATCAAACTGCATTTGAAAACCAATTTGATCTCAATCAGTTTCATGGGAATATACATTTAGATCTTCTTGAATTACTGCTTAGTGAGTGAATTAGAGCAGATGGTGTTAAAACTATATGGCCTTCATGTATGTTTTTTCAATTCAAGCACATTCTATCTAGTAATGCGTGCTGTTGAGTATTGGACGCATTATTTTTTGTTGTTGCTACTATTCACCTAACCATCCATGTGCCAGTCTGCACATTCGAACTAAAACAATGTAACTAATAATGGCATCCTTATGCTTTCATTAATAAAATAATGATAAAAATACTCTTTCAAAATGCCTATGTTTATTTAGTTATGGATCCATAACAAATTCCTATGGGAATAAATATCACTGAATTACAGAAATATCCTCCAATCCTCTATATATTAATTATTGGCGGAGAATCACGTCGTATTTTTCGATATACTGTAGGTCTACTGTAGGCGACATGAGTCTCACTAGTGTTGAGTGTGTGCTGTTAAAAGTGGTGTAGGTCTTATTTATTTGTAGAGCATATTGAAGTTAGAAGCAATAGGATTTGAAGCAATAGTCTACAACTATTTTAGCACCGTTTCGCGCAGTTCTGAGACAAGCATGGGGACTGGTCTTGATGAATCAATGCGATTTTTATTTTCACTGAATCTCTGTTTGGGTATTGGTTAGACTAGAATTATACAATTATGGTGTAGAAATGTTATGCTCTTAGTGTAAACTTTATTTAACTAGGCAAGTCAGTTGTACTCCTGACCATCACATTGTACAGCATCATATTTTCCGTTCCATCCTAACGGAAACCCAGAGGGTTTTTCATTTTTCTTTAAAAAGAAACACCATAAAATGTATCAAATGAATTAAGAAAAATTTCTTAAAATCAGTCCCATATACTGTGTTCTTACAAAAAAGTTAAAAATGTTCTAGTCAGCCTCTATTGAAGGCTATCAAATACTTCTCAAAGATGCCCTCTGGTGGTCAAACTAGCACTAACCAGCATTAATGGTACCAGTGGTTCACACTTAAATAACGTGCCATAGATTTCTGCGGCACCATGCAAGCTGTACCTCAGTACGCTGCAACCTTTAGAAGACGAACCACTGTACAGGGTTGCAGGTGTCATTGCAGGGTACAGTGCAATCGGAAAGGCTCTGGGACTTTTTCCACATTTTGTTACGTTACAGCATTATTCTAAAATTGATTAAATAAATAAAACATTTCATCAATCTACACACAATACCCCATAATGACAAAGCAAAAACAGGTTTTTATAAATGTTTGCACATTTATTAAAAATAAACTCATTAAAGGGTCTGAATACTTTCTAGGGATCTGAATACTTTCCGAATGCACTGTACAGTGAAAATATTTGGCTCTGAGCTCCAACATGCAGGACTAAGTGAAATAAAACAATGAAAATGGTAATAAAAACAATAGAAATAGCACTATTTACATAATAATAACTGTGGCAGTGATGAATAAATCAATTTCCGTTGGGGTGGAAGCAGAGTAAAAACTGTTGAGGGGGTGTGGGAGAATTACCAAAGTGGGAGCAGCATGACCATTGAGGGGGTGTGGCGACAAAGTGAAATACATATTAACAACTGCAACAGTGATGAATGTCATTGGGGTGGGGGCAGAGTAAAAGTCCATGGGGGGGGGTGGAATGTCCATAGGCGGGGTAGCAGGAGAAAGAATGTCCATAGGTGGAGGTAATGTTGCCTGCCTTCACCACATGGGGGCGGCCCGTGAGGAAGTCTAGGACCCAGTTGCATAGGGAGGAGTTCAGACCCAGGGCTGTGAGCTTTGTAATGAGCTTATAGGGCACTATGGTATTGAAGGCCAAGCTGTAATCGATGAACAGCATCCTCAGATATGCATTCCTTGTGTCCAGGTTGGTAAGGGCAGTGTACAGTGCAATGGTGATTGTGTTGTTCGTGGATCTGTCAGGGCAGTAGGCGAATTGGAGAAGGTCAAGTGTGTCGGGGATGGAGGAGGTGATATGGTCTCTGCCTCTCAAAGCACTTCATGATGACAAAATTGAGTGCTACTGGTCGGTAGTCATTCAGTTCAGTTACTTTCCTTTTCTTGGGCACGGGATGATAGTGGACAGCTTGAAGCAGGTGGGTATAGCGGCCTGAGCTTGGGAGAGATTGAAAATGTCCTAGAACACAACAGCCAGCTGGGCTGCACATGCTCTGAGGGAATGGTTAGGGATGCTGTCTGGGCTGGCAGCCTTGGGAGGTTTAACACGTTTGAAGGACTTACATACTGTACGTCCTCAGTGGAAAATGTGAGTGTTTAGCCAACATTGTTTAGCTCACACTCTTCTTGAAAGCTTTGGGTGCTCGAATCTTGAGAAAAAGGTGTTTACTCTGGATGTTACTTAGTGATATGGTGCTGATAGACAACATACGTCACTTCCTGTTGTACGCGGAACGAGGAAGAGCTCGGTTTTGTTTGTTTGGAAAGTTTGTTGTTTAAAACTATGTTGGAAAGTTCTTGGTAGCTACCTACTGTAGGTTCTTATGTTGGATCCTACGACGCAGTTGGCCATCATGTTGGTAGCTGCTAGCTAGCTGGACATCAAGCTAGCAAGGTGTTCTTGAACGCAGCCCACGACGCGGTTATCCATTGTGTCTGGGACCGCGGATTGTCCCGGTTTGTGGCTGTCTAGATCCATGCTGTTTGTTGTTTTCAATTTTCCCCATTACCTGCCCTGTCTGGAACTGCGAGGAGTAACATACGTTGCTAGCTAGCATGACAAAGATCAAAACCGGCGGGATTACCGTTGAGGACAGTGCCAGTGGTGTCTCTCTATCACACGTGAAGGATCTTTTAAATGAACAAAAAGAGGCCTACAAGCAGTTGTTACAACAACATGGTTGTGGACGGAATTGCAGAATCTCCACATGAGACCTGGATGGAGTCTGAGGACAAAGTGAGGGAAATTATCTCTGAGAAACTGACCACAGGAAGATTGAGGTGGAGCGCGCCCACAGGACTGGAAAACACACCACCGGCCCAGGTGATAGGCCCAGGCCAAAATTGGTCAAGTTCCTGAGGATCAAGGACAAGGTAGCTGTTCTGGAAAGAGCCAAGAACTTGAGAGGAACGTATATCTTCCTCAACGAGGACTATCCTGAAGCTGTGCGACAGAAGAGGAAAGAACTGATCCCAGCCATGAAAGCTGCCAGAGCGCGTGGGGACATAGCGTACATCCGCTATGACAGGCTCATTGTCCACCCTCCCTCCCAGAAGCCTGGAAGGGATGAGAGAGCCAAGCCTATGGGTTCGTAGCCTCAACCCCGCAGCACACACAACAATTGATTAATGGACTGCTAAATGTATATATTTTTCTCTTTTTTTGTCTGCTCTTTTCAATATGTCTGTCTCTGATAAGCTACCCAGGAAAGTGCTGAAAATAGCCCATATTAATATATGTTGCCTTAGAAATAATGTTCATGAAATCAATAACTTGCTAATATCAGATAACATTCATACATTAGACATTTATAAGACTCAGATAATTCATTTGATGATACAGCAGTAGCAATACAAGGATATCACATCTATAGAAGAGACAGAAATGCTTATGGGGGAGGTGTTGCTGTATATATTCAGAGCCATATCCCTGTAATGCTTAGAGAATATCTTATTTACATTTACATTTAAGTCATTTAGCAGACGCTCTTATCCAGAGCGACTTACAAATTGGTGCATTCACCTTATGATATCCAGTGGAACAACCACTTTACAATAGTGCATCTAACTCTTTTAAGGGGGGGAGGGGGGTTAGAAGGATTACTTTATCCTATCCTAGGTATTCCTTAAAGAGGTGGGGTTTCAGGTGTCTCCGGAAGGTGGTGATTGACTCCGCTGACCTGGCGTCGTGAGGGAGTTTGTTCCACCATTGGGGTGCCAGAGCAGCGAACAGTTTTGACTGGGCTGAGCGGGAACTGTACTTCCTCAGAGGTAGGGAGGCGAGCAGGCCAGAGGTGGATGAACGCAGTGCCCTTGTTTGGGTGTAGGGCCTGATCAGAGCCTGAAGGTACGGAGGTGCCGTTCCCCTCACAGCTCCGTAGGCAAGCACCATGGTCTTGTAGCGGATGCGAGCTTCAACTGGAAGCCAGTGGAGAGAGCGGAGGAGCGGGGTGACGTGAGAGAACTTGGGAAAGTTGAACACCAGACGGGCTGCGGCGTTCTGGATGTCAATTGTCAATTGTTATTGAAGTCTTGTGGTTGCAGGTTCACTTGACACATTTAAAGCCTTTTCTTTTGGGGTGTTGCTATAGGCCACCAAGTGCTAACAGTCAGTATCTAAATAATACCTGTGAAATGCTTGATAGTGTATGTGATGTAAACAGAGAGGTCTATTTTCTTGGGGACCTGAATATTGAATGGTTTTCATCATCATCATCACCTGTAATCTGGTTCAGGTTATTAATCAACCTACCAGGGTGTTTACAAACCCTACAGGAACAAGATCATCCACATGTATCGATCACACTTTTACTGAAACGGTAGAACTTTGTTCTAAAGCTATATCCGTACCCATTGGATGCAGTGATCACAATATAGTGGCTATATCCAGGAAAGCCAAAGTTCCAACAGCTGGGCCTAAAATAGTGTATAAGAGATCATACAAAATATTTTGCTGCGACTCTTATGTGGATGATGTTAAAAATATTTGTTGGTCTGATGTGATTAATGAGGAGCATCCAGATGCTGCACTTGATGAGTTTATGAAATTGCTTCTTCCAATTATTGATAAACATGCACCTGTTAAGAAACTGACTGTTAGAACTGTTACGGGTCCATGGATTGATGAGGAATTGAAAAACTGTATGGTTGAAAGAGATGGGGCAAAAGGAGTGGCTAAAAAGTCTGGCTGCACATCTGACTGGCTTACTTAATGCAAATTGAGAAATGATGTGACTAAACTCAACAAAAAGAAGAAAAAACTGTGTTTTGATGCCAAGATCAATGATATAAAGAATGATGGAAAAAAACTTTTGAGTACTTTAAATGAAATGATGGGCAGAAAGACAAATTCAACTCCATCTTTCATCGAATCAGATGGCTTATTCATCACAAAACCATTTGATGTTGCCAATTATTTTAATGATTATTTCATTGGCAAAGTGGGCAAACTTAGGCAGGAAATGCTGACGACAAACAGTGAGCAATTATATTAATGCATAAAAAAAACAAATAATGAAAGGAAAGCAGTGCAAGTTTGAATTTTGTAAAGTTAGTGTGGGAAAGGTGGAAATATTATTGTTAATCATCAATAATGACAAACCTCCTGGCATTGACAACTTAGATGGAAAGCTACTGAGGATGGTAGCTGACTATATAGCCACTCCTATCGGTCATATTTTTAACCTGAGCCTAGAGGAAAAGTCTTTGTCCTCAGGCCTGGAGGGAAGCCAAAGTAATTCCGCTACCCAAGAGTGGTAAAGCGGCCGTTTACTAGTTCTAACAGCACACCTATAAGCTTGCTGCCAGCTCTTAGCAAACTGTTGGAAAACATGGTGTTTGACCAAATATAATGCTATTTCTCTGTAAACAAATTAACAACAGACTTTCAGCATGCTTATAGATAAGGGCACTCAACATGTACTGCACTGACACAAATGACTGATGATTAGCTGAAAGAAATTGATAATAAGAAGATTGTGGGATCTGTACTGTTAGATTTCAGTGCAGCCTTTGATATTATTGACCATAACCTGTTGTTGAAAAAACTTAAGTGCTATGGCTTTTCAACCTCTGCCATATTGTGGATTCAGAGCCATCTATCTAATAGAACTCAAAGGGTTTTCTTTAATGGAAGCGTCTCTAATGTCAAACATGTAAAGTGTGGTGTACCGCAGGGCAGCTCTCTAGGCTCTCTACTCGTTTCTATTTTTACCAATGACCTGCCACTGGCATTAAACAAAGCCTGTGTGTCCATGTATGCTGATGATTCAACCATATGCACATCAGTAACCACAGCTAATGAAGTCACTGAAACTCTTAGCGCTAGGGGTCAGAATTTTTTTCTTTCTTAAAATAACGTTCCCAAGGTAAACGGACATTTTCTCTGGCCCAGATCGTAGAATATGCATATCATTTACAGATTGAGATAGAAAACACTCGAAAGTTTCCAAAACTGTCAAAATATTGTCTGTGAGTATAACAAAACGTATTCTGCAGACGAAAACCTGAGAAAATCTAACCCAGAAGTGATATATTTTTTAAAATAATCTGTGTTTCCTGGACCGAATCTGTGTTTCCTTTCTTCCATTTAAAGGGGTATCAACCAGATTCCTTTTCCAATGGCTTCCTCAGGCTGTGACCAGGCTTTAGACATAGTTTCAGGCTTTTATTTTGAAAAATGAGCGTGATTTTTCAAAAGTAGTCAGGTGTCCTCCGAAAAGTTCCTGCGCGCGCGAGAGGAGCTCTCCATTTTCCTTTTCTCTCTTAATGAATAGGTTATGGTCCGGTTGAAATATTATCGATTATGTTTGTTAATTCTTGTCAATAGGGGGGCGCTGTTATCACTTTGGAAAAAATTGTGCCCAAATGAAATGGCCTCGTACTCTTTTCTAGATCATACAATATGCATATTATTATTACTATTGGTTAGAAAACACTCAGAAGTTTCTAAAACTGTTTGAATTATGTCTGTGAATAAAACAGAACTCATTTTGCAGCAAACTTCCATGCAGGAAGTGAAAAATCTGAAAACGAGGCTCTGTTTCAGGGCCTGCCTATTCAATTGCCTTATATTTATCGATATGCATGCACTTCATACGCATTCCACTAGATGTCAACAGGCAGTGGAAGGTGGAATGGGGTGTCTAGCTTGATCTGAGGCCGAATAACTTCCTGTATGGAAGTTTGCTGCCAAATGAGTTCTGTTTTACTCACAGATATTATAATATAACAGTTTTAGAAACTTCTGAGTGTTTTCTATCCAATAGTAATAATAATATGCATATTGTATGATCTAGAACAGAGTACGAGGCCGTTTAATTTGGGCACGATTTTTTCCAAAGTGAAAACAGCGCCTCCCTATTGACAAGAAGTTTTAACAACAAGCTAAGCTGTGTTTTGGTATATTTCACTTGTGATTATAAATATTTTTAGTAAAATTTTTGCATTTGGCGCCCTGCAATTCTAGCGGTTGTTTAGGAAAGTGATCCCACTAATGGGATTCGTAGCGCAGAGAAGTTAACAAAGAGTTGTAGTCTGTTTTGAAATGGGTGGCCAGTAATAAACGGGTCTTGAACATCTAAAACTAAGAGCATTGTATTTGGTACAAATCATTCCTTATGTGCCAGACCTCAGCTGAATCTGGTAATGAATGGTGTGGCTGTTGAACAAGTTGAGGAGACTAAATTACTTGGCGTTGCCTTAGATTGTAAACTGTCATGGTCAAAACATATAGATTCAATGGTTGCAAAGATGGGGAAAGGTCTACCCGTAATAAAGAGATGGTGTGCTTTTTTGACACCACACTCCAGAAATGTCAAAAAATGCTGCAAAGAAATACCTAGTTAAGCTGCAACTGGCCCAGAACAGAGCGGCATTTGCTCTTAATTGTAATCAGAGGGCTGATATAAATACTATGCATGCCAATCTCTCTTGGCTAAGAGTTGAGGAGAGACTGACTGCATCACTTCTTCTTTTTATAAGAAACATCAATGTGTTGAAAATCCCAAATTGTTTGCATAGTCAACTTACACACAGCTCTGACACACACACTTATCCCACCAGACATGTCACCAGGGGTCTTTTCATAGTCCCCAATTCCAGAACAAATTCAAGAAAACGTACAGTATTAGGTAGAGCCCTTATTGCATGGAACCTCCTTCCATCTCATATTGCTCAAATAAACAGCAAACCTGGTTTCAGAAAACAGATAAAGCAACACCTCGCGGCACAACGCCTCTCCCCTATTTGACCTAGATAGTTTGTGTGTATGCATTGATATGTAGGCTGTGTGCCTTTTAAAAAATCTATGTAGTTCTGTTCTTGTCTAATGATGTTCTGTATTATGTCATTCTGTATCATGTTTCATGTTTTGTGTGGACCCCAGGAAGAGTAGCTGCTGCTTTTGTAACAGCTAATGGGTATCCTAATAAAATACCAAAGCTCGCCCTGTAGGGTGGAATTTGGTGACCATGATGTGGATGGCCTTCTTTTTGTAATTTGTGATTGTTAGGAGCCCCTGACACATGCGTCTTGTGTACGACCCGCTGAATTCCTCCTCCACTTTGTCCCTAAATTTGTGTTTTGCCATCATGATCTATCTGCGTAATTCATATTTGTACTGTATAACTATTTTCCCTGGTTACCTTGCTCTGTTTATAAGCAGAAACTCTCTCTTTCAGTTTCCTACAAGGCTGCTATCAATCCACAGGTTTTGATTCGGGAACGTTTTGGAAGAACTTCCCTCTTGAGTCTTTGTTTGTAGGTGGGGAGAAGCAAGATGGAGTCATGGCCATATTTTCCAAAAGGATGATGGGAGAGGTACTTATACCCATGTCGAAAAGGTGTGTAGCAGTGGTCAAGAGTAGAATTTCTGCAAGTTACACAGTTAAAGGCCCCTGCAACAATGAATGCTCCCTCCAAGAATGTGGTCTTTAGTTTTTTCATGGTCCAATGAAGATCTTTGAGGTCCTTTTTGGTGTTGGCTTGAGGCAGGATGTACACAGCCATGGCGATGATCCCTGAGAACTCTCTCAGAAGGTAAAAAGGCAGACATTTGATGACCAAGTATTCCAAGTCGGGGTAGCAGAAGCTTGCAAGTTCCTGTACATTTCCCCCATCGCACCATGTGTTGTTGGTCATAAAGCAGTGCCCACCACTCTTGCTCTTGCTAGAGAAAACCTGCTTCCTATCCTCTAGAAAAATGTAAAACCCACTGGTTGTAAATAATCAGTTTGGATGTCAGAGGAAATACAACTCTCAGAAAAACAGACTATGTTGCAGGATCTGATGTCCCTCTGGAATTAGATCCTCGCTCTGAGTTCGTCAAGTTTGTTCATTCATGATTGAACATTGGCGAGTAGTATGCTCAGTAATGGAGGATGGGTCACCCGCCTTCTTAATCTCATTAATCTCACTTCTTAATCTCACTGCCACGTCTGCCTTTCCGTCGGCGTCTTCACTTCCTACTCTCTGGTAGGACTCCCAAGCAGCTCGACGGCTCGCCAAAGAAGCTAGTCCATTGTTCTGTCGTCTCAGGGAATTCGGGGAGGTCAGGCGGACGGTGAGTACCCAGAAATTCGTATTCTAATAGTTCTACCCGGGTGAGTGTAGTAATGCCTGAAACAAACTGATTAAGAAAATTTGATAAAAACACTAAGTAAACCAAATCGGCAATATTTTATCGGAGCTCGAGGCCAGGAGCCCTCTGTCGGCGTCATTTACAACCTGACCGTGGCCTCCAGCTTCTTCATAAAGGCTTTCCAGAGCCGCGACGTGAATTGGGGACCACGGTCAGAAATAATGTCCTCCGGAAGGACATAGACCTGCTGGAATAGTGCCTCAGCAACCTGGAGAGCGGTAGGTAGAGAGGGGGATACATGGCAGGATTTGGAAAACCTGTCAACAACAACCAGAACAGTGATAAAACCATCAGAAAGTGGGAGATCCGTTACAAAGTCTATGGACAGATGTGACCAAGGCCGCTGAGGCACGGGAAGGCAAAGTAGTTTCCCTGCTGGAGCGTGCCGGGGAGATTTGAATTGAGTACATACCGAACATGAGTTGACATAGTAGGCAACATCCTGCGCCGTGGTGGGACACCAGTATTTATCGGAGATGGATTGGATGATGCGGGTGATACCTAGGTGTCCAGCGGCAAGGGATGTGTGTGCCCAGGTCGACCCCTGTGGGGACATAGATGTGCTCTGAAGGGAAGGTGGCAGGAGCGGGTTCCTTTTCCAGAGCTTGGCGGATGTCCACATCTATGTCCCAAAACATGGGGCCAACGATACGTGAGGACCGATTGATGGGCTGGAGGACACTCACTTGACCCTCCAACGATGTGGAACCACAGGGTGCAGGAAAGCAGGTAATCCGGCATCCTGGTACCCAGGCGGTCATTCTCATCTTTGACCAGGAGATGGTGGGTTTATGAAATTGGAGCCACGGGAGGCAGAGGTTGACTTTGTGTACGTGTGCGGTGATTATGAGGAAGGGAAGCTTTTCCTGGTGCTTGGGTCCTACAGTGAGGGTGAGTGGTGCTGTGATGTGCGTAATTGTGCCAGATCCCAATAGTCGCATATCCATGGCTTGGACAGGAAAAGGTATGGAGAGCGGGTATGAAGTTAAGTTCATGTCACGGTTGTCGTAAGGATGGGACCAACGCGCAGCGGATGTTGAGTTCCACATATTTATTTCAAAGTGAGACTTAAGCAAAAACAATAAATCAATAAACGAACAACGAAACGTGACTAAGTGGTACGATATCTTCAGATTCTTGGCAATTTCTTGCATGGAATAGCCTACATTTCTCAGAAAAATAATAGACAGACGAGTTTCAGAAGAAAGGTCTTTGTTTCTGGCCAATTTGAGCCTGTAATAGAACCCACAAATGCTGATGCTCCAGATACTCAACTAGTCTAAAGAAGACCAGTTTAATTGCTTCTTTAATCAGGACAACATTTTTCAGCTGTGCTAAAATAATTGCAAAAGGGTTTTCTAATGATTAATTAGCCTTTTAAAATTATAAACCTGGATTGTCTAACATAACTTGCCATAGGAACACAGGAGTGATGGTTGCTGATAATGGCCTCTGTACGCCTATGTAGATATTCCATAAAAAATCAGCTGTTTCCAGCTACAATAGTCATTTACAACATTAACAATGTCTACACTGTATTTCTGATCAATTTGATGTTATTTTAATGGACAAGAAATTTGCTTTTCTTTCAAAAACAAGGACATTTCTAAGTGACCCCAAACTTTTGAATGGTAGTGTGTGTCAAAGTGTGTCAAATATGTATGTTGAAAACACTATGTTAAAAGCACTGTGTGGGTGTCCCTAACATTGCCAACAGACAAAGAGCTGTGAATGTATCAGTGGTTCACCAATCAGGGCCTTGATGGGCTTGGCAATAGTAACAAGGGCTGAAAGGAGAGGATAATGGGAGGAGAGGAGAAGGGAAGGGAAAGGAACAGAGGAGACTGGAGGAAAACAGAGAATAAAAGAGGATAGAAATGGGGAAGAAAAGAGTGATAGGCTGTCGAGGCAGAGAAAGTCTCATTCAGATGCATTTTTGCTCTGTGGGACTGGGGATAGAGAGAATTCCACTCCACATAGTCAGTCTTTTGTTAGATCTGAACAATACACCGTTCTACATTAGATAGAGGGGAGCTGTACTCAATGGAAAATATTCACTAAAACATCTCAATTGTGGAAAAGTTTGCAACAGTTTTTCTTTGAAGACATTTTGAGAAATATAAGTGAGGTTAAGAAAAAGTTGATAAAATAGATAATACATAAAGGTCAAGTATAAATAAGTCCATTCTATTTTTTCATTGTGTTTTGTTGGGCTTCATTCACCTTGAGACAAAAGTTTGGGAAAAAAGTTTGGAAAAAGTACTCACATTGCAAATGTGATTGTCTATGTACTTCTGTTTCCTTCTGTTTAATTTTGTATGAATTGAGAATGCTCTTTATTGAATGCTGTACAACAGTGGCTGTCTACGAAATCTGTCTAGACTATTTATTACTTAATGAAACTACATACGGTGTACTAATCATACTAAACTCAGCAAAAAAAGAAACGTTCCTTTTTCAGGACCCTGTCTTTCAAAGATAATTCGTAAAAATCCAAATAACTTCACAGATCTTCATTGTAAAGGGTTTAAACACTGTTTCCCATGCTTGTTCAATGAACCATAAACAATTAATGAACATGCACCTGTGGAACGGTCATTGAGACACTAACAGCCTACAGACGGTAGTCAATTAAGGTCAGAGTTATGGAAACTTGGGACACCTAAAGAGGCCTTTCTACTGAATGTGAAAAGCACCAAAAGAAAGATGCCCAGGGTCCCTGCTCATCTGCGTGAACGAGCCTTTGGCATGCTGCAAGGAGGCATGAGGACTGCAAATGTAGCCAGGGCCATAAATTGCAAGGTCCGTACTGTGAGACGCCTAAGACAGCGCTACAGGGAGACAAGACGGACAGCTGATCATCCTCGCAGTGGCAGACCACGTGTAACAACACCTGCACAGGATTGGTACATCCGAACATCACACCTGCGGGACAGGTACAGGATGGCAACAACAACTGCCCAGGTTACACCAGGAACGCCCAATCCCTCCATCAGTGCTCAGACTGTCCGCAATAGGCTGAGAGAGGCTGGACTGAGGGCTTGTAGGCCTGTTGTATGGCAGGTCCTCACCAGACATTTTTTAATTTGATTTATTTCACCTTTATTTGACCAGGTAGGCTAGTTGAGAACAAGTTCTCATTTACAACTGCGACCTGGCCAAGATAAAGCAAAGCAGTGCGACACAAACAACAGCACAGAGTTACACATGGAATAAACAAGCGTACAGTCAATAACACAATAGAAAAGAAGAAAGTCTATATACAGTGTGTGCAAATGGCCTGAGGAGGTAAGGCAATAAATAGGCCATAGTAGCGGAGTAATTACAATTTAGCAGATTAACACTGCAGTGATAGATGAGCAGATGATGATGTGCAAGTAGTGAAACTGGTGTGCAAAAGAGCAGAAAAGTAAAAAAATACAATATGGGGATGAGGTAGGTAGATTGGGTGGGCTATTTACAGATGGACTATGTACAGCTGCAGCGATCGGTTAGCTGCTCAGATAGCTGATGTTTAAAGTTAGTGAGGGAAATGTAAGTCTCCAGCTTCAGCGATTTTTGCAATTTGTTCCAGTCACTGGCAGCAGAGAACTGGAAGGAAAGGCGACCAAAGTAGGTGTTGGCTTTGGGGATGACCAGTGAGATATACCTGCTGTAGTGCGTGCTACGGGTGGATGTTGTTATCGTGACCAGTGAACTGAGATAAGGCAGAGCTTTACTTAGCATAGACTTATAGATGACCTGGAGCCAGTGGGTCTGGTGACGAATATGTAGCGAGGGCCAGCCAACTAGAGCATACAGGTCACAGTGGTGGGTGGTATAAGGGGCGTTGGTAACAAAACGGATGGCACTGTGATAGACTGCATCCAATTTGCTGAGTAGAGTATTGGAAGCTATTTTGTAGATGATATCGCCGAAGTCGAGGATCGGTAGGATAGTCAGTTTTACTAGGGTAAGTTTGGCTGCGTGAGTGAAGGAGGCTTTGTTGTGAAATAGAAAGCCAATTCTAGATTTGATTTTGGATTGGAGATGTTTGATATGAGTCTGGAAGAAGAGTTTACAGTCTAACCAGACACCTAGGTATTTGTAGTTGTCCACGTATTCTAGGTCAGAACCGTCCAGAGTAGTGATGCTAGTCGGGCGGGAGGGTGCGGGCAACAACGTCACCTATGGGCACAAACCCACCGTCGCTGGACCAGACAGGACTGGCAAAAAGTGCTCTTCACTGACAAGTCGCGGTTTTGTCTCACCAGGAGTGATGGTCAGATTCGCGTTTATCGTCGATGGAATGAGCGTTACACGAGGCCTGTACTCTGGAGTGGGATCAATATGGAGGTGGAGGGTCCGTCATGGTCTGGGGCGGTGTGTCACAGAATCATCAGACTGAGGTTGTTGTCCATGCAGGCAATCTCAATGCTGTCCGTTAAAGGGAAGACATCCTCCTCCCTCATGTGGTACCCTTCCTGCAGGCCCATCCTGACATGACCCTCTAGCATGACAATGCCACCAGCCATACTGCATGATTTCCTGCAAGACAGGAATGTCAATGTTCTGCCATGGCCAGCGAAGAGCCCAGATCTCAATCCCATTGAGCACGTTTTGGACCTGTTGGGTCGGAGGGCGATGGCTAGGGCCATTCCTCCCAGACATTTTCGGGAACTTGCAGGTGCCTTGGTTGAAGAGTGGGGTAACATCTCACAGCAAGAACTGGCAAATCTGGTGCAGTCCATGAGGAGGAGATGCACAGCAGTACTTAATGCAGCTGGTGGCCACACCAGATACTGACTGTTACTTTAGATTTTGACCCCCCCCACCCCATTTGTTCAGGGACTTATTATTCCATTTCTGTTAGTCACATGTCTGTGGAACTTGTTCAGTTTATGTCTCAGTTGTTGAATCTCGTTATGTTCACACAAATATTTACACATGTTAAGTTTGCTGAAAATAAACGCAGTTGACATTGAGAAGACGTTTCTTTTTTTGCTGAGTTTACCTACTATTTACAATGTACTGTTTAATGAAAATGTACGCAGTAAGCAACAAATATCAACAAATGCAGCATTTACACAGGCAGCCCATTTCTGATATTTTTTTCACTAATTGGTATTTTGACGAATCAGATCAGGTCTGAAATAGATCTGATGTGTAAAGTTCTGATGTGATTGGTCAAAATACCAATTAGTGGAAAAAATATCAGAATTGGGCTGCATGTGTAAACGCAGCATTACTAATATCACCCATACTGAGAAAGCTATCTAATGTGCATTGCGTTGTTTCCCGCCGACTCGTTCATTTTGGTACAGCCGTTCCCTTATCTGATTATCAACTGATTTTCAGCTGTCGTCAGACACACCTGGGTCTGAAAATAATATTCTCTTCCTCAATAGTATTAAGCAAATTTGTACTAGAGGAAAAGCCAATATAAGTATGACATTTAAAGCATACTTAATTTTCGAAATGTCATATACTATAAATGCTTTTTGCATATCCCAATGGCATACTAATTAGGACGCAAGTACGGGTATGACCCAGGATGCATTCCAAATGGTAGCCTATTCCATGTATAGTGCACACATTTTTTACCAGGGCCCATCAGGTTCTTTTCAAAAGTAGTGCTGTATATTTTATACCTGTTGTAAACTGTGTATGTGACAAATGCATTTGATTTGATTTTAAATCCAAATATACATTTTCAAGCTGTTTTTTGAATGATTCTGCAATTCTTTGAAACCCCCTTCTGTGCATATCTCTCGCCCCCCTCCCCCCTCTTTCTCCACTCTTCCCCCACTAAAATTCATTTGCTTCACTAGATAGGTGTTTTCCCAAAAATGGGTAATGGTTGTGGTTAATATATGCAGCGAAAGGAAGTACAAATGGCATATTCTTCTTTTACAGAAGTAGGGGATGAAATAAGCATGACTTCAGAGAGCTGTCTAAGAGATGGGAAAGGAGAGGGGGAAGGGGAGAGGGAGGTAGAGATAGAGAGAGGGGTATAGGCGTGGAAGAGGGGTGAGGGGGAGAGAGGGGATCCCAGGAGTTTTGACACTGATGTTGGAGGAGGATGAGGACAGTATGCACCCCCTCCCTCCCTCCTTGCCACCCTGACTCCCTTCCTCCCTTCCTCAGCTCCCTCCTCCCCTCCTTCCTCTGTTCCTATTTCCACTCTCATCTCATCCCTCTCTCTTGCTGGGGGCAGCTGGACTGCTCTTACCACCTGTTAGCACTCTCCTCTGACCTCTCTCTCTCTTTCTCTTCTATTCTGCTCTCTTCCACTTTCTCTCGACTCCTCTTTCCTTTCTATCCCTCTCTCTCTCTCTGTGTACCCCCAACTCAGCTCTTTCTCCCCCTGTCTCAACCAAGAACAGAGAAACACTCTCTGTGTCAACTATTTTGTAGAGTATCACCACTTACTTAACATAAACAAATTCACCAGAATAATATAAATGGAGTAACTTCAAAGATTTTCATTTGTCATTCACCACAAGTTTGTCAGCTAGGACTGCGACAGCCCTTTCCTCCCTCTCTCCCTTCTCTCTTCTTCTTCTCTACTCCCTCTGATCTCTCTCTTCCTTTGCTGTAAAGGAATAACTTACCACTCTGAAGTGACAGAGCAGACTTAGGAAATAACTTAGAAAATGTCAAGAGGGATCATGTCAGGAGAGAAAAAAAGAGGAGGGTTAGCATGCTGTCTTCTGGTTTATATAAACTACCTTGCTCCGAGTGTGTTCTTCGAGGGCGTTCTTTTGAGTATGTTCTTATGAGGACGAGAGTGTGGAGAATGCATACATTTTACATTTGAGAAGCACTGCATAACCTTTGACATTTTAGAGTAAATTGCGCCATTAACATGTTGGCTGCTCAGTGCTCATTTATGCTGGACTTTCCTGGATCACGACTGTAACTAATATTATATGTCAAACGTTTGTAGATCTTAACATCTGATATAGTTTAACATTGCACCACTGTCAGTAAAGCAATTGAGACTGTTAATCCGTTTGTGTTTTGTATTGTTCAGCTACATAGAAATTTGGTTAACAAAAGTACAAGCAAGAGACAACGTGTTTACATTACAGTATATGCTTTAGCTTGCAATATACTTAACTTTAACATTAGTATAGATAATGACCCAACTGGTCTACTAGCAAAAGGTAACTTGGTAGTCACCGTTGAAGTTGGAAGTTTACATACACTTACTTATTTTTGTCTCATCAGACCACATGAACTTCTCCCATTCCTCCTCTGGATCATCCAGATGGTCATTGGCAAACTTCAGACGGGCCTGGACATGCGCTGGCTTGAGCAGGGGGACCTTGCGTGCGCTGCAGGATTTTAATCCATGATGGCGTAGTGTGTTACTAATGGTTTTCTTTGAGACTGTGGTCCCAGCTCTCTTCAGGTCATTGACCAGGTCCTGCCGTGTAGTTCTGGGCTGATCCCTCACCTTCCTCATGATCATTGATGCCCCACGAGGTGAGATCTTGCATGGAGCCCCAGACCGAGGGTGATTGACCGTCATCTTCAACTTATTCAATTTTCTAATAATTGTGCCAACAGTTGTTGCCTTCTCACCAAGCTGCTTGCCTATTGTCCTGTAGCCCATCCAAGCCTTGTGCAGGTCTACAATTTTACCCCTGATGTCCTTACACCGCTCTCTGGTCTTGGCCATTGTGGAGAGGTTGGAGTCTGTTTGATTGAGTGTGTGGACAGGTGTCTTTTATACAGGTAACGAGTTCAAACAGGTACAGTTAATACAGGTAATGAGTGGAGGACAGGAGGGCTTCTTAAAGAAAAACTAACAGCTCTGTGAGAGCCGGAATTTTTACTGGTTGGTAGGTCATCAAATACTTATGTCATGCAATAAAATGCAAATTAATTACTTAAAAATCATACAATGTGATTTTCTGGATTTTTGTTTTAGATTCCGTCTCTCACAGTTGAAGTGTACCTATGATAAAAAAATTACAGACCTCTACATGCTTTGTAAGTAGGAAAACCTGCAAAATCGGCAGTGTATCAAATACTTGTTCTCCCCACTGTATATATATATTTTATTGCATGACATAAGTATTTGATACATCAGAAAAGCAGAACTTAAACCTCTTTGGGCTAGGGGGCAGTATTTTCACGTCCGGATGAAAAGCGTGCCCAAAGTAAACTGCCTGCTACTCAGGCCCAGAGGCTAGGATATGCGTATTATTAGTAGATTTGGATAGAAAACTCTGAAGTTTCTATAACTGTTTGAATAATGTCTGTGAGTATAACAGAACTGATTTGGCAGGCGAAACCCCGAGCACAATCCATCCAGGGATCTTTTTTTTGAGCTCAATGTGTTTTCCATTAGTTTTCTATGGGAAGCTCTTTTAATAGAAATATGCTTGCAGTTCCTATGGCTTCCACTAGATGTCAACAGTCCTTTGAAATTGGTTGATGTTTTTCCTTTGAGTAATGAAGAGGTAGCCCTGTTCTTTCCGTGTGTCACACAAAGGGACTCAAGTATTTTGGAGCGCACGACCTGGAACGCGCTTCAATTTGTTTTCGTCCGGTATTGAGCACAGTATTTCCCGTCTTAAATTTGATCGATTATTTACGTTTTAGTATACATAAGTTTGGATTAGGAACGTTGTTTGAAATGTTTGGACCAAGTTTACAGGTAACTTATTAGATACTTTGTTGGCGAGTTGGAACCGGTGTATTTCTGAATCAAACGCGCCAAATAAATTTACATTTTGGGGATATAATGAAGGAATTTATCGAACAAAAGGACCATTTGTGATGTTTATGGGACATTTTGGAGTGCCAACAGAAGAAGATCTTCAAAGGTAATTATATCGTTATTTCTGATTTTTGTGTAGCACCTGCCTGGTTGAAATCTGATTTTCATGTGTTTGTATGCGGGGTGCTGTCCTCAGATAATCGCATGGTCTGCTTTCGCCGTAAAGCCTTTTTGAAATCTGACACTGCGGCTGGATTAACAAGAAGTTAAACTGTATTTTGATGTATATGAATTCTTATTATGAGTATTTCTGTTTTTGAATTTGGCGCGTTGCAATTTCCCTGGATGTTGTCAAATCAATCCCGTTAACGGGATCCGAGTGGGAATGAGGGTGAAGGGATCCCTAAGAGGTTACCTTGTGGGGACACACAATTCAGTCCCATTCAAAATCCTATTTTCCCTAACCTGCTTAACCTAACCCGTACTCTTACCCTTACCCTTACCCTAACCTTAACCTTAACCCTAACCCTGAACCTAACCCTAACACTAGCTCCTAACCCTAAAACTAACCCTAAACGTAATTCTAACCATAACACTAATTCTAACCTTAACCCTAAACCCCTTAGAAATAGCATTTGACCTCGTGGGGACTAAACATGTCCCCAGTTGGTCAAATTTGTGTTTGTTTATTATTCTTGTGCGGATTTCTGGTCCCCACAAGAATAGTTGAACACATCCGCACACAAACACAGTGCTGACAGCCCCTATCCCCAAAACAGACTGCCAGACAGTCTGTGTTGTATAAATTATAGAGGTTTGCCAGCAGGGCTGTGACTGGCAGAAATGTATTTAGTGCTTCTCCAAGGTGCCAACGCCATGTGACAAATCTGCCTCCGAGCACTGACTGTGTCTGTGTCTGTGTGTATGTGTGTGTGTGTGTGTGTGTGTGTCTGTGCCTTTGACTGTGTGTGTGTCTGCCCCCAAGCCCGGGGATATGGCAGAGGTTAGGATAGATGATATCAGGACAATGACACTGGGTTGTAAAGAGATAACCCTGCAGGGTTTGAGAGTTAGAGGGTGGGAGTGATGGAGGAAGAGTCACTGGAAAGAGATGTGAATTGTTCATTCCATAAGTATGATCCATGCATAGTAAGTTTAGTTAGTGATAAACCTATGTGGGCCGTTAGGTCTAGCTGTCTGTCTCTTCTCTCTCTCTCTAGCTCTCTCTCTTCCATCTCTTCCCTCGCTCTCTTCCTCCCCATCTCTCTTTCTTTCTCTTTGCCCCCTCTCCTTCTCTTTCTCCCCTTATCTCCCCCTCTCTCCTCATCCTCAGTCTCTCTCTCTCTCTCTCTCTCTCTCTCTATCGCTCCCCTTTCTCTCTCATTCTCTCTCCCTCTCCCCCTTCTCTCTTTGTTACTCTCTCATTCTCTGCTTCTCTCTCTCCCTCTCCACATTCTCTCTCTGTTCCTCTCTCATTCTCTCTTTCTCTCTCACTCCCTCACCCCCATATCCCTCTCTATGTATTTTCTCTCTGCCCCCTCTCTTTCTCTTTCTCTCCCATCTCCGTCTCTCTCGCTCTCTCTCTGTTAGTGTGAAATATGCGCTTCAGACTGGGTTTATGCTGCAGAAGCTGCAGGATTCTACTGAAGGTTAAGCTGTGAATCCTTGTCACCAGTTGCTTTACACCACAAAGCTGTTGAGCTGACGTGTGTTTGTGTGTGTGCGCAAGTGCGTTTACGTGTGCATGAGTGTGTGTGTTGCTGAGCTCCTGTTTTGACAGGTGCTTGAGTCAGGGCTTTAGGCAGTGATGAAGATTTTATTAATGGTGAAGGGATGAGGGATGGTAGAGAAGGGTGGAGCGGGGAATATGGAAAGAAAGAGGGATAGTGAGAGAGGAATGGAGAGGGGGATATGGAGTAGAAGAGGGATAGAGAGAGGCTGGAATGGAGAGGGGATGGGAGGCAAGGAGGGATGAAGGTTTTATTAATCGCATGGATTCAGACTTGGGTGTTATTTTCACACCTCATGCTAAATTTACAGAAGGGAGATTGGAGGGGGATAGAGAGAGTGAGAAAGGGAGAGAATGAGAGCAACTGAGAAAAGAGCAGTTGAGTGGGGAGAGTGAGAAAGGGAGAGAATGAGAGCAACTGAGAAAAGAGCAGTTGAGTGGGGAGAGCGAGGGAGGGATGGAGAGAGGGATAGGGAGAGAGGAGGAACAAAGTAGGATGGAGAGCGATAGAAAGAGCTTTGGAGGGTGTAAATGTCTGATTTGAGGTGTCAGAGTATTTACAGCTAGAGGCTATGAATATGGTTTCCTAGGGACAGTATGTCTTTGTGTGTGTGTGTGTTCAGCTTAATTTTCTCTCTCTTTCAAGGCTGCAAACCTGTATCTTCAAACCCACTGACCCAACAAATAGCCTTTGTAACCTTTCTTTGTTCCATGGCTTTATGAAGCAATAGAAAACCACTTATAGTTGATTTCTATTGTAAAACCACCTTGGGTGAAGGTCACAGGAAATTGTATTATTTTAACATTCTTGGAAGAACTACAAACGAATGACAAGCGTCTTTCTCAAGGGCATCAGTGTGTTGTGAAGGATTCCAGCCTGGTATCAACTGATAAGCGTCATTCTGTGAAGCTTTTGCCTGCCTGTCTGAGTGTTTCACCAATTTACCCATTGCAGCTTTATCTCAAAATTGTTGCTTTGAATGCAATTTATTGACTTATGAGTCAATACTGTGAAGCATATATTTTTGCAAAAGAATCACAGATTGATGCTTATCAATTATATCATGTTCACAGGAAATGTAATTATTGTAGCATTCTTGGAAGAACTAGAAAATAATGAAAAGTGTGTTTCTCACGGGCATCAGTAGATCAGAAACTATTGAAGTTTTTACAACAATTACCTATTATAGTTAAGATGTTTCTAAATCCAGCTATGGTTCAAACTTTGAGGAGAAAGTTCAGCCATCAATTCAAATGTATTTGTCACATGCTTCATAAATCGTTGAAGACCAACAGTGAAATGCTAACTTCCTAACAATGCAGAGACAAAAAAAAGAGAAATAATAGAAAAACAGAAAGATAATAACACAAGTAATAAATACACAATGAGTAATTACAACTTGGCTATATACAAGGGTTACAGTACCAAGTAAATGTATAGGGGTATGAGATAATTGAGGTAAATATGTACATATAGGTAGGGATAAAGTGACTAGGCAACAGGATAGACAAATAAACAGTAACAGCAGCGTATGTGACGAGTCAAAAGAGTGCAAAAGGGTCAATACACATAGTCCTGGTAGCTATTGCTAAAATATTTAACTAACTATTTAGTAGTCTTATGACCTGGGGGTAGAAGCTGTTCAGGATCCTGTTGGTTCCAGACTTGTTGCATCGGTACTGCTTGCCGTGCAGTAGCAGAGGGGCTTGGGTGGCTGGACCTTCCTCTGACACGCCTGGTATAGAGGTCCAGGATGGCAGAGTGCTCGGCCCACTGGGCCGTACGCATTACCCTCTGTAGCATCTTGCGGTCGGATTCCAAGCAGTTGCCATACTAAGCGGTGATGCAGCCGGTCAAGATGCTCTCAATGGAGCAGCTATGTAACTTTTTGAGGATATGAGGGCCCATGCAGAATATTTTTCAGCCTTACTGTTTGACTGTTTGTACACCATGGTGGCCAAATGGTCATGTACATGTACGTGTGTGTGTGTGATGCAAGGAGTATGTAATCAAATGTTACAAAGTTTTAGCCCGAATCGTCTCGCTGACAGGTTGATCCTCCTCCCTGTAAAAACATACAGTACCAGTCAAAAGTTTGGACACACCTACTCATTCAAGGGTTTTTCTTTATTTTTACTATTTTCTACATTGACGAAATATGGTGAAGATATCAAAACTATGAAATAACACATATAGAATCATGTGGTAGCCAAAAAAGCGTTATACAAATCAAAATATATTTTATATTTGAGATTCTTCAAAGTAGCCACCCTTTGTCTTGATGACATCTTTGCACACTCTTGGCATTCTCTCAACCAGCTTCATGAGGAATGCTTTTCCATCAGTCTTGAAGGAGTTCCCACGTATGCTGAGCACTTGTTGACTGCTTTTCCTTCACTCTGCAGTCCAACTCATCCCAAACCATCTCAATTGGGTTGAGGTCAGGTGATTGTGGAGGCCAGGTCATCTGATGCAGCACTCCATCACTCTCCTTGGTCAAGTAGCCCTTACACAGCCTGGAGGTGTGTTTTGGGTCATTGTCCTGTTGAAAAACAAATTATAATTCCACTAAGCACATACCAGATGGGATGTCATACTGCTGCAGAATGCTGTGGTAGCCATGCTGGTTAAGTGTGCCTTGAATTCTAAATAAATCACAACAGTGTCACCAGCAAAGCACCGCCACACCATCACACCTCCTTCTCCATGGAACCACACATGCGGAGATCATCCGTTCACCTACTCTGTGTATAACAAAGACACGGCAGTTGGAACCAAAAATCTCAAATTTGGACTCATCAGACCAAATGACAGATTTACACTGGTCTGATGTCCATTGCTTGTGTTTCTTGGCCCAAGCAAGTCTCTTCTTATTATTGGTGTCCTTTAGTAGTGGTTTCTGATTCTGATTCACGCAGTCTCCTCTGAACAGTTGATGTTGAGATGCGTCTGTTACTTGAACTCTGTGAAGCATTTATTTAGGCTGCAATCTGAGATGCAGTTAACTTTAATGAACTTATCCTCTGCAGCAGAGGTAACTCTCGGTCTTCCTTTCCTGTGGCAGTTCTTGAAATTTTCCAGATTGACTGACCTTCATGTCTTAAAGTAATGATGTACTGTCATTTCTCTTTGCTTATTTGAGCTCTTCTTGCCATAATATGGACTTGGTCTTTTACCAAATAGGGCGATCTTCTGTATACCACTCCTACATTGTCACAACACAATTGATTGGCTCAAATGCATTAATAAGGAAAGAAATTCCACACATTAACAAGGAGCACCTGTTAATTGAAATGCATTCCAGGTGACTACCTCATTGAAGCTGGTTGACAGATAGCTAACTTTGCCTGAGCAAACAGAAAATTCAACAAAACACATTTTGCTTTCTCCTTACTCGAATACCTGTATCCCATTATATACATCCCAACAGCAAAAACCACCCCCAACCTCTCACACAGACATTCCAACAGAGACATTAATGGCATTAACCTGGTGCACACAGAAAACACATGAATCACAGTTTCTTTCATTTGACAGAAAGGACACCCCTGCCCGATTCCCGGTTCAACCCGTGCCAACCAGCTGTTAGTGGCCAGGGCTCCATGAAGAACCCTCCACTGGAGGTCCCCTGACCTCTTTGGTACTGGGGGTTTGTAGAGCGCCCTCCATCTAAAACCCACTATACTCTCCACCCCACATACCCCCTGCCACTGATGTGCCTTCACTCCTGTTAGGCTTCTAATGTTCCTAACCTTAACGCAGAGGTTGTAGAGGGCTTTACCTCCCACCCCTTCAAACTCCCCCAGACTCGGAGTGTTAAAATCTAACAAGTCCTCCAGACCCCCTTGCCAGTCTCCAGTCTCTGCCGTCACCTGCAGTGGCAGAAACATTGGTGGCCCCTCTTCCTTTGGCCTCTCAAACACCCCCCCTTACCGGCTCAGACAGTGCCTCCTGGACCTCCTCCAGGAATCTCTCCAGCAGCCTAAGAAACGTTATTCCTGTTTGTTGCACCAAGACCTCCGGGGTTTTCCACCCCTCCTCTCCCAGCAGTCTCAGGTCACCCAGCCTTTGTAAACCCGCTGCCATCAGTTGCCTCTGCAGGGTGGCAGACTGAACCGATCTTAAAGGGATGGCTGGGTTGTGGAAAATAGGCTCCTCCCACACCCACAGCCCAGGCTCCACACCCCCTTCTCGTGTGGGCCTTAGCAGCTGCCAGGCCCTCAGCATTGCAGAGTAAAAATCTGAGAGACCTGCTGTACTCAGCCTCTCCAGCTTCATGAGGAACAGCTGCCGGTCCAACCCTAATCTGCCAGCTCTCCTCAGCAGCGCGCATGCTGGTTCCCTCCAGCCAACATCAGTATGGTACAGCAGTCTCTGCACCGCCTTTAGCCGGAAAGCAGCCATCCTGCTCTCCAGTTCCACCAGGCCCTGTCCTCCTTCGTGGACGGTCATGTACAACACTGCTGCCTTCAGCCAGTGATGTCCCGACCAAAAGAAGTCCACCAGCTTGCGTTGCCGGTCTGCGAGCAGACCGGCGGGAGGGTTGAGGACAGCCAGTTTATGCCACAAGGAAGATGCCACCAGGTTGTTAATTATCAGCACCCTCCCTCTATATGACACTTGGGACAGGAGCCACCTCCACCTGGCCAGTCTTGACACCACTGCCTGTGACAGCCCCTCCCAGTTCTTCCTAACCCACCTCTCCGAGCCCAGGTACACCCCCAACACTTTAAGCCCTTCACAGCCCCACTGCAAACCCCCTGGAAGCAGAGGAGGAGCCCTATCCCCCCATGCCCCATATAACAGCCCCAGTTTACCTTGGCTGATGAAGCTCCCTCGTACACCTTCAGACTGGTCTCTAGTGCCTGCATATCTTGACCATCCCTGACCATCACAGAAACATCATCTGCATATGCTGACACTGCTATTCCTGTCACCACACCCATGCCTGTCCAGCACACTCCCTGCAGTCTCCTGCGTAGCAGTCCTAGAAAAGGCTCAATGGCTAGTGTGTATAGCTGCCCAGATAGAGGGCATCCTTGTCTAATGCCCCGTCTCACCCAGACTGGCCTACTGAGCCCCCCTCCCACCTTGACCATACATGACGCCCCAGCATACAACAGCTTCACACAGGTCAAAAAACTCTTCCCAAACCCAAACATCACATTAAACAGATACTCATGATCCACTCTATCAAAAGCCTTCTCTTGATCTAAAGAGACCAGTCCAAAGTTCACATTAGAACCTCACGACAAGTCCAACATGTCCCTAATTAAGAACAAGTTGTCCGTGATTGAGCGTCCCGGTACACAATATGTCTGGTCCTTGTGTATTATAGAGTCCAGATGGGACTTCAGTCTGTTAGAGAGGACCTTGGCAAATATCTTGTAGTCCGCACAGAGTAATGCCACAGGCCTCCAGTTCTTAAGTTCACACAAGTCCCCTTTTTTGGGCAGGAGAGTCAGAGCCGCCCGACGGCAGCTCATCGGCAACTCTCCTACCCCGACGCATTCACGCAACACGCAAAAGAAGTCCTGTCCAATTGCTCCCCAGAATTTTTTGTAAAACTCCACTGGGAGTCCATCGACCCCCGGTGCACGACCGGGGGACATCTGGGTTACGGCCTCTGCCAGTTCATGTGACAACAGAGGAATGTCCATTTCATCCCTCTGTGCCCGAGAGAGCTTAGGGAGTCCTGCGAACAAGACCTGAGCACACATAGGATCACACATTTCTGCCCTATACAATTCAATATAAAACTCCATAGTCCGCTCCCGCATCTCCCCCAACACAGAGGTCACCCGCCCATCAGACAGCCGTAGACAATGCATACCCTTGGCTTCACTGCTCTGTCTTTCCAAACCAAAGAAGAAGGACCTGGGAGCATCCATCTCCTTGAGCATGGAGAACCTAGCTCTTACAAGTGCTCCCTTTGCTTTAACCTGGAAAAAACTGCCCAGGTCCCTACGTAATTCAGCTAAATTAGCCTGGAGGCCTACATTGCCTTGCCCCACCATCTCTAACTCCATCTCACTAATACACCGCTCTAGTTCCCCCAATACTCTCCTAGCCTCTGAGGATGAGAGAGCTGTATACTGTTGACAGAAAAGCCGAATTTGCACTTTCCCCACATCCCACCATTGACTCAGAGACTCATACTCCTCTCTTCGCTGCCCCCACCTTTCCCAAAAAGTCTGGAAACCTGAGCAAAAAGTGGCATCTTGTAAGAGCTTTACATTGAACTTCCAATAAGATGCCTGCCGGGGCCCTGGTGAAATAGACAGCCGAGCCATGGTTATGTGATGATCCGAAAACCCCACCGGGAGAATGGTAGCGCCCAGCAGCCTATTGCTCCGATTCCTAGACATGTAAAACCGATCATGTTGTGCTGCACTCACCCTAGCCCCAAAAACCTTCACCCATGTATACTGTCTTGTGTTTGGATGTTTAGTTCTCCAAACATCCACTAGGTCAAACTGATTAATGATGTCCCTTAACACTCCCACTGACACTGAATGAGGCTCTTCCCCATTTCTGTCTTTTGTAAAATCCATTGTACATTTCCAGTCCCCTCCGACCACCAGCGTCTCCTCAGGCGCTACCTGTGAGAGTTCCTGTCTAAGACTCCCAAATAGAACCCCTCTTTCTCTCCCTGTGTTAGGCGCATACACATTTATAAAGACAAAACCCATGTTGTTAATTTCTGCTTTAACAACAAGCAGCCTACCCCTACACACCTCCTTTGAGGAGCAAATTTTTACAGACAGACCCGGTGCAAAAAGGACTGCCACCCCTGCACTAAGATTTGTTCCATGGCTCAACACACTTGCCCCTTTCCACCAGAGCCCCCAATCGACTTCATTCACCACATCACTATGCGTCTCCTGCAGAAACAGCACCTGTACTTTTTTTTGTTTTACATATTCACCCAACACACTCCTCTTTCCCGCATCTCTGGCGCCATTTATATTGAGCGAGCCTACCCGAAGAGTCTCCATAAGAAGTGTGAGAAAAGCCAGCAGAGAAATAGACCAATAGCAAAGCTCAAAAAGCCTAATGTCAGAAAGAAATTAAACATTTTAACAGTGTCTGAAGGTAAACCTTTACGCACTGTTGTGACCCACTTCCTCAACCTAAACCGTTTCTTGGGTGAGAGGACACCATGCCCCTCATTTCTCATAGCATGTTGTACTGATCTTACAAACTTTCTAGGATCAGGAAAAAAAGCCCCAAGATTAACTTTTTCCCCCTTAGTTTCATTCAGGAACCTTGTCAGTTCTCTCAACGTGTACTTAGACCCCTCTGCTTGACTAGGGCCTCACCCACAGCAACAGGCAACATTTCCATGGTGCCTTTGTCCACACCCTTTTTCCTTTTCCGCTTGACACCCTCCTCCTCCCCCCCTAATCTCTTACACTTCCCCACTATACTCTCCTCATCCACTAGAATAACCTGACTAGACCCAGTATCATCTACACCACCCTCCATAGCATGCCTAGGCCCAGCATCATCTACCTCACCATCCATAGCCTGACTAGACTCAGCCTCTGCTATACCACCATCCATAGCCTGCCTAGA
This sequence comes from Salvelinus alpinus, assembly GCF_045679555.1. Classification (NCBI taxonomy): domain Eukaryota; kingdom Metazoa; phylum Chordata; class Actinopteri; order Salmoniformes; family Salmonidae; genus Salvelinus; species Salvelinus alpinus. The sequence continues at coordinate 62,963,888 of NC_092088.1, read as the reverse complement.
CCCAGCACCCTCTACACCACCCTCCATAGCATAACTAGGCCCAGCCTCAGCTACCCCACCATCTCTAGCCTGACTAGACCCAGCCTCCACTACCCCACCATCTCTAGCCTGACTAAACCCAGCTTCAGCTACCCCACCATCTCTAGCCTGACTAGGCCCAGCCTCATCTACACCATCTCTAGACTGACTAGTCCCAGCCTCTGCTGTCTGCATCTCCTTCCCCCCTGCACTTTGACCTCAATTTCCCCCACTGGTGCTTGTACCCTCACCCTGTCTACGGCCTTTATGTGGGCACGCAAAGCTCTTGTGCCCCAAATCCCCACATTCAAAACACCGTAGACTATCTGTGCTGGCAAACCCTGCGTAGAGCCCTTCCCCATGCCTCACTTTGAAGTGCACATTTAGCTGTTGCTCATTGTTGTTCAGAAACATAAACAGTTGCCTCCGGAACGAAACAACGTGCTTAACGGCATCTGCCTGAAAACCTGCTGACAGTACAGGGAAACCGCTAGCAAACTTACCAAAACGACTCAGCTCTTTCCTGATTTGATCATCCGTAATAAATGGAGGCAAATTTGCCACTACCACTCTTGTTGAAGGGGTAGAGAGAGGTGAAATTGACACCAACACATCCCTTACAAATATTCTGCTAGCAATTAGCCTACCAACCAAATTAGCCCTTTTCATGAACACAACCACAGCTTTGTTCATTCTAGAAGCAGAATGTATAAATTCAGCTCCTACCTGTTCACCGACCGCGAGCAGAACCTCCTCCACCTTAACTCCATTCTCAGGAACACACCTGAATCCATGCCGTATCGACAGCGTCTCCTCCGCGCTAGGCTGAGAAGCCATCGCGCACACCACACCTTCCAAACGCCAGGAAAGTTACTCTGTCCTCTTCCACCCTAACTGAAAAAAAACTTTGGATACCGCTAAAACAAATATTGCATTAACCTACCACCATAGAAAATAACATGTAAAGAAAAGTATGAAGAAAGTTAGTTAGGATAGAACCCTCCACACCAAACACTCAACCTCCAAAAACACCCAGCATGCACTGCGAGAGAGAGAGAGAGAGAGAGAGAGAGAGAGAGAGAGAGAGAGAGAGAGAGAGAGAGAGAGAGAGAGAGAGAGACCCCTCATTTGAAACCCTTATTCTGATGAGACTAGGCTACCCGTCCTGTTGGGGGAGGACGCAGAGAGCTGTGGGTTGGCGGCGCACTACATTGCTGCCTGCCATAAAATGAGGACAGTACTCTCTCTCTCTCAAATTTGTGTTTGTTTATTATTCTTGTGCGGATTTCTGGTCCCCACAAGAATAGTTGAACACATCCGCACACAAACACAGTGCTGACAGCCCCTATCCCCAAAACAGACTGCCAGACAGTCTGTGTTGTATAAATTATAGAGGTTTGCCAGCAGGGCTGTGACTGGCAGAAATGTATTTAGTGCTTCTCCAAGGTGCCAACGCCATGTGACAAATCTGCCTCCGAGCACTGACTGTGTCTGTGTCTGTGTGTATGTGTGTGTGTGTGTGTGTGTGTGTCTGTGCCTTTGACTGTGTGTGTGTCTGCCCCCAAGCCCGGGGATATGGCAGAGGTTAGGATAGATGATATCAGGACAATGACACTGGGTTGTAAAGAGATAACCCTGCAGGGTTTGAGAGTTAGAGGGTGGGAGTGATGGAGGAAGAGTCACTGGAAAGAGATGTGAATTGTTCATTCCATAAGTATGATCCATGCATAGTAAGTTTAGTTAGTGATAAACCTATGTGGGCCGTTAGGTCTAGCTGTCTGTCTCTTCTCTCTCTCTCTAGCTCTCTCTCTTCCATCTCTTCCCTCGCTCTCTTCCTCCCCATCTCTCTTTCTTTCTCTTTGCCCCCTCTCCTTCTCTTTCTCCCCTTATCTCCCCCTCTCTCCTCATCCTCAGTCTCTCTCTCTCTCTCTCTCTCTCTCTCTATCGCTCCCCTTTCTCTCTCATTCTCTCTCCCTCTCCCCCTTCTCTCTTTGTTACTCTCTCATTCTCTGCTTCTCTCTCTCCCTCTCCACATTCTCTCTCTGTTCCTCTCTCATTCTCTCTTTCTCTCTCACTCCCTCACCCCCATATCCCTCTCTATGTATTTTCTCTCTGCCCCCTCTCTTTCTCTTTCTCTCCCATCTCCGTCTCTCTCGCTCTCTCTCTGTTAGTGTGAAATATGCGCTTCAGACTGGGTTTATGCTGCAGAAGCTGCAGGATTCTACTGAAGGTTAAGCTGTGAATCCTTGTCACCAGTTGCTTTACACCACAAAGCTGTTGAGCTGACGTGTGTTTGTGTGTGTGCGCAAGTGCGTTTACGTGTGCATGAGTGTGTGTGTTGCTGAGCTCCTGTTTTGACAGGTGCTTGAGTCAGGGCTTTAGGCAGTGATGAAGATTTTATTAATGGTGAAGGGATGAGGGATGGTAGAGAAGGGTGGAGCGGGGAATATGGAAAGAAAGAGGGATAGTGAGAGAGGAATGGAGAGGGGGATATGGAGTAGAAGAGGGATAGAGAGAGGCTGGAATGGAGAGGGGATGGGAGGCAAGGAGGGATGAAGGTTTTATTAATCGCATGGATTCAGACTTGGGTGTTATTTTCACACCTCATGCTAAATTTACAGAAGGGAGATTGGAGGGGGATAGAGAGAGTGAGAAAGGGAGAGAATGAGAGCAACTGAGAAAAGAGCAGTTGAGTGGGGAGAGTGAGAAAGGGAGAGAATGAGAGCAACTGAGAAAAGAGCAGTTGAGTGGGGAGAGCGAGGGAGGGATGGAGAGAGGGATAGGGAGAGAGGAGGAACAAAGTAGGATGGAGAGCGATAGAAAGAGCTTTGGAGGGTGTAAATGTCTGATTTGAGGTGTCAGAGTATTTACAGCTAGAGGCTATGAATATGGTTTCCTAGGGACAGTATGTCTTTGTGTGTGTGTGTGTTCAGCTTAATTTTCTCTCTCTTTCAAGGCTGCAAACCTGTATCTTCAAACCCACTGACCCAACAAATAGCCTTTGTAACCTTTCTTTGTTCCATGGCTTTATGAAGCAATAGAAAACCACTTATAGTTGATTTCTATTGTAAAACCACCTTGGGTGAAGGTCACAGGAAATTGTATTATTTTAACATTCTTGGAAGAACTACAAACGAATGACAAGCGTCTTTCTCAAGGGCATCAGTGTGTTGTGAAGGATTCCAGCCTGGTATCAACTGATAAGCGTCATTCTGTGAAGCTTTTGCCTGCCTGTCTGAGTGTTTCACCAATTTACCCATTGCAGCTTTATCTCAAAATTGTTGCTTTGAATGCAATTTATTGACTTATGAGTCAATACTGTGAAGCATATATTTTTGCAAAAGAATCACAGATTGATGCTTATCAATTATATCATGTTCACAGGAAATGTAATTATTGTAGCATTCTTGGAAGAACTAGAAAATAATGAAAAGTGTGTTTCTCACGGGCATCAGTAGATCAGAAACTATTGAAGTTTTTACAACAATTACCTATTATAGTTAAGATGTTTCTAAATCCAGCTATGGTTCAAACTTTGAGGAGAAAGTTCAGCCATCAATTCAAATGTATTTGTCACATGCTTCATAAATCGTTGAAGACCAACAGTGAAATGCTAACTTCCTAACAATGCAGAGACAAAAAAAAGAGAAATAATAGAAAAACAGAAAGATAATAACACAAGTAATAAATACACAATGAGTAATTACAACTTGGCTATATACAAGGGTTACAGTACCAAGTAAATGTATAGGGGTATGAGATAATTGAGGTAAATATGTACATATAGGTAGGGATAAAGTGACTAGGCAACAGGATAGACAAATAAACAGTAACAGCAGCGTATGTGACGAGTCAAAAGAGTGCAAAAGGGTCAATACACATAGTCCTGGTAGCTATTGCTAAAATATTTAACTAACTATTTAGTAGTCTTATGACCTGGGGGTAGAAGCTGTTCAGGATCCTGTTGGTTCCAGACTTGTTGCATCGGTACTGCTTGCCGTGCAGTAGCAGAGGGGCTTGGGTGGCTGGACCTTCCTCTGACACGCCTGGTATAGAGGTCCAGGATGGCAGAGTGCTCGGCCCACTGGGCCGTACGCATTACCCTCTGTAGCATCTTGCGGTCGGATTCCAAGCAGTTGCCATACTAAGCGGTGATGCAGCCGGTCAAGATGCTCTCAATGGAGCAGCTATGTAACTTTTTGAGGATATGAGGGCCCATGCAGAATATTTTTCAGCCTTACTGTTTGACTGTTTGTACACCATGGTGGCCAAATGGTCATGTACATGTACGTGTGTGTGTGTGATGCAAGGAGTATGTAATCAAATGTTACAAAGTTTTAGCCCGAATCGTCTCGCTGACAGGTTGATCCTCCTCCCTGTAAAAACATACAGTACCAGTCAAAAGTTTGGACACACCTACTCATTCAAGGGTTTTTCTTTATTTTTACTATTTTCTACATTGACGAAATATGGTGAAGATATCAAAACTATGAAATAACACATATAGAATCATGTGGTAGCCAAAAAAGCGTTATACAAATCAAAATATATTTTATATTTGAGATTCTTCAAAGTAGCCACCCTTTGTCTTGATGACATCTTTGCACACTCTTGGCATTCTCTCAACCAGCTTCATGAGGAATGCTTTTCCATCAGTCTTGAAGGAGTTCCCACGTATGCTGAGCACTTGTTGACTGCTTTTCCTTCACTCTGCAGTCCAACTCATCCCAAACCATCTCAATTGGGTTGAGGTCAGGTGATTGTGGAGGCCAGGTCATCTGATGCAGCACTCCATCACTCTCCTTGGTCAAGTAGCCCTTACACAGCCTGGAGGTGTGTTTTGGGTCATTGTCCTGTTGAAAAACAAATTATAATTCCACTAAGCACATACCAGATGGGATGTCATACTGCTGCAGAATGCTGTGGTAGCCATGCTGGTTAAGTGTGCCTTGAATTCTAAATAAATCACAACAGTGTCACCAGCAAAGCACCGCCACACCATCACACCTCCTTCTCCATGGAACCACACATGCGGAGATCATCCGTTCACCTACTCTGTGTATAACAAAGACACGGCAGTTGGAACCAAAAATCTCAAATTTGGACTCATCAGACCAAATGACAGATTTACACTGGTCTGATGTCCATTGCTTGTGTTTCTTGGCCCAAGCAAGTCTCTTCTTATTATTGGTGTCCTTTAGTAGTGGTTTCTGATTCTGATTCACGCAGTCTCCTCTGAACAGTTGATGTTGAGATGCGTCTGTTACTTGAACTCTGTGAAGCATTTATTTAGGCTGCAATCTGAGATGCAGTTAACTTTAATGAACTTATCCTCTGCAGCAGAGGTAACTCTCGGTCTTCCTTTCCTGTGGCAGTTCTTGAAATTTTCCAGATTGACTGACCTTCATGTCTTAAAGTAATGATGTACTGTCATTTCTCTTTGCTTATTTGAGCTCTTCTTGCCATAATATGGACTTGGTCTTTTACCAAATAGGGCGATCTTCTGTATACCACTCCTACATTGTCACAACACAATTGATTGGCTCAAATGCATTAATAAGGAAAGAAATTCCACACATTAACAAGGAGCACCTGTTAATTGAAATGCATTCCAGGTGACTACCTCATTGAAGCTGGTTGACAGATAGCTAACTTTGCCTGAGCAAACAGAAAATTCAACAAAACACATTTTGCTTTCTCCTTACTCGAATACCTGTATCCCATTATATACATCCCAACAGCAAAAACCACCCCCAACCTCTCACACAGACATTCCAACAGAGACATTAATGGCATTAACCTGGTGCACACAGAAAACACATGAATCACAGTTTCTTTCATTTGACAGAAAGGACACCCCTGCCCGATTCCCGGTTCAACCCGTGCCAACCAGCTGTTAGTGGCCAGGGCTCCATGAAGAACCCTCCACTGGAGGTCCCCTGACCTCTTTGGTACTGGGGGTTTGTAGAGCGCCCTCCATCTAAAACCCACTATACTCTCCACCCCACATACCCCCTGCCACTGATGTGCCTTCACTCCTGTTAGGCTTCTAATGTTCCTAACCTTAACGCAGAGGTTGTAGAGGGCTTTACCTCCCACCCCTTCAAACTCCCCCAGACTCGGAGTGTTAAAATCTAACAAGTCCTCCAGACCCCCTTGCCAGTCTCCAGTCTCTGCCGTCACCTGCAGTGGCAGAAACATTGGTGGCCCCTCTTCCTTTGGCCTCTCAAACACCCCCCCTTACCGGCTCAGACAGTGCCTCCTGGACCTCCTCCAGGAATCTCTCCAGCAGCCTAAGAAACGTTATTCCTGTTTGTTGCACCAAGACCTCCGGGGTTTTCCACCCCTCCTCTCCCAGCAGTCTCAGGTCACCCAGCCTTTGTAAACCCGCTGCCATCAGTTGCCTCTGCAGGGTGGCAGACTGAACCGATCTTAAAGGGATGGCTGGGTTGTGGAAAATAGGCTCCTCCCACACCCACAGCCCAGGCTCCACACCCCCTTCTCGTGTGGGCCTTAGCAGCTGCCAGGCCCTCAGCATTGCAGAGTAAAAATCTGAGAGACCTGCTGTACTCAGCCTCTCCAGCTTCATGAGGAACAGCTGCCGGTCCAACCCTAATCTGCCAGCTCTCCTCAGCAGCGCGCATGCTGGTTCCCTCCAGCCAACATCAGTATGGTACAGCAGTCTCTGCACCGCCTTTAGCCGGAAAGCAGCCATCCTGCTCTCCAGTTCCACCAGGCCCTGTCCTCCTTCGTGGACGGTCATGTACAACACTGCTGCCTTCAGCCAGTGATGTCCCGACCAAAAGAAGTCCACCAGCTTGCGTTGCCGGTCTGCGAGCAGACCGGCGGGAGGGTTGAGGACAGCCAGTTTATGCCACAAGGAAGATGCCACCAGGTTGTTAATTATCAGCACCCTCCCTCTATATGACACTTGGGACAGGAGCCACCTCCACCTGGCCAGTCTTGACACCACTGCCTGTGACAGCCCCTCCCAGTTCTTCCTAACCCACCTCTCCGAGCCCAGGTACACCCCCAACACTTTAAGCCCTTCACAGCCCCACTGCAAACCCCCTGGAAGCAGAGGAGGAGCCCTATCCCCCCATGCCCCATATAACAGCCCCAGTTTACCTTGGCTGATGAAGCTCCCTCGTACACCTTCAGACTGGTCTCTAGTGCCTGCATATCTTGACCATCCCTGACCATCACAGAAACATCATCTGCATATGCTGACACTGCTATTCCTGTCACCACACCCATGCCTGTCCAGCACACTCCCTGCAGTCTCCTGCGTAGCAGTCCTAGAAAAGGCTCAATGGCTAGTGTGTATAGCTGCCCAGATAGAGGGCATCCTTGTCTAATGCCCCGTCTCACCCAGACTGGCCTACTGAGCCCCCCTCCCACCTTGACCATACATGACGCCCCAGCATACAACAGCTTCACACAGGTCAAAAAACTCTTCCCAAACCCAAACATCACATTAAACAGATACTCATGATCCACTCTATCAAAAGCCTTCTCTTGATCTAAAGAGACCAGTCCAAAGTTCACATTAGAACCTCACGACAAGTCCAACATGTCCCTAATTAAGAACAAGTTGTCCGTGATTGAGCGTCCCGGTACACAATATGTCTGGTCCTTGTGTATTATAGAGTCCAGATGGGACTTCAGTCTGTTAGAGAGGACCTTGGCAAATATCTTGTAGTCCGCACAGAGTAATGCCACAGGCCTCCAGTTCTTAAGTTCACACAAGTCCCCTTTTTTGGGCAGGAGAGTCAGAGCCGCCCGACGGCAGCTCATCGGCAACTCTCCTACCCCGACGCATTCACGCAACACGCAAAAGAAGTCCTGTCCAATTGCTCCCCAGAATTTTTTGTAAAACTCCACTGGGAGTCCATCGACCCCCGGTGCACGACCGGGGGACATCTGGGTTACGGCCTCTGCCAGTTCATGTGACAACAGAGGAATGTCCATTTCATCCCTCTGTGCCCGAGAGAGCTTAGGGAGTCCTGCGAACAAGACCTGAGCACACATAGGATCACACATTTCTGCCCTATACAATTCAATATAAAACTCCATAGTCCGCTCCCGCATCTCCCCCAACACAGAGGTCACCCGCCCATCAGACAGCCGTAGACAATGCATACCCTTGGCTTCACTGCTCTGTCTTTCCAAACCAAAGAAGAAGGACCTGGGAGCATCCATCTCCTTGAGCATGGAGAACCTAGCTCTTACAAGTGCTCCCTTTGCTTTAACCTGGAAAAAACTGCCCAGGTCCCTACGTAATTCAGCTAAATTAGCCTGGAGGCCTACATTGCCTTGCCCCACCATCTCTAACTCCATCTCACTAATACACCGCTCTAGTTCCCCCAATACTCTCCTAGCCTCTGAGGATGAGAGAGCTGTATACTGTTGACAGAAAAGCCGAATTTGCACTTTCCCCACATCCCACCATTGACTCAGAGACTCATACTCCTCTCTTCGCTGCCCCCACCTTTCCCAAAAAGTCTGGAAACCTGAGCAAAAAGTGGCATCTTGTAAGAGCTTTACATTGAACTTCCAATAAGATGCCTGCCGGGGCCCTGGTGAAATAGACAGCCGAGCCATGGTTATGTGATGATCCGAAAACCCAACCGGGAGAATGGTAGCGCCCAGCAGCCTATTGCTCCGATTCCTAGACATGTAAAACCGATCATGTTGTGCTGCACTCACCCTAGCCCCAAAAACCTTCACCCATGTATACTGTCTTGTGTTTGGATGTTTAGTTCTCCAAACATCCACTAGGTCAAACTGATTAATGATGTCCCTTAACACTCCCACTGACACTGAATGAGGCTCTTCCCCATTTCTGTCTTTTGTAAAATCCATTGTACATTTCCAGTCCCCTCCGACCACCAGCGTCTCCTCAGGCGCTACCTGTGAGAGTTCCTGTCTAAGACTCCCAAATAGAACCCCTCTTTCTCTCCCTGTGTTAGGCGCATACACATTTATAAAGACAAAACCCATGTTGTTAATTTCTGCTTTAACAACAAGCAGCCTACCCCTACACACCTCCTTTGAGGAGCAAATTTTTACAGACAGACCCGGTGCAAAAAGGACTGCCACCCCTGCACTAAGATTTGTTCCATGGCTCAACACACTTGCCCCTTTCCACCAGAGCCCCCAATCGACTTCATTCACCACATCACTATGCGTCTCCTGCAGAAACAGCACCTGTACTTTTTTTTGTTTTACATATTCACCCAACACACTCCTCTTTCCCGCATCTCTGGCGCCATTTATATTGAGCGAGCCTACCCGAAGAGTCTCCATAAGAAGTGTGAGAAAAGCCAGCAGAGAAATAGACCAATAGCAAAGCTCAAAAAGCCTAATGTCAGAAAGAAATTAAACATTTTAACAGTGTCTGAAGGTAAACCTTTACGCACTGTTGTGACCCACTTCCTCAACCTAAACCGTTTCTTGGGTGAGAGGACACCATGCCCCTCATTTCTCATAGCATGTTGTACTGATCTTACAAACTTTCTAGGATCAGGAAAAAAAGCCCCAAGATTAACTTTTTCCCCCTTAGTTTCATTCAGGAACCTTGTCAGTTCTCTCAACGTGTACTTAGACCCCTCTGCTTGACTAGGGCCTCACCCACAGCAACAGGCAACATTTCCATGGTGCCTTTGTCCACACCCTTTTTCCTTTTCCGCTTGACACCCTCCTCCTCCCCCCTAATCTCTTACACTTCCCCACTATACTCTCCTCATCCACTAGAATAACCTGACTAGACCCAGTATCATCTACACCACCCTCCATAGCATGCCTAGGCCCAGCATCATCTACCTCACCATCCATAGCCTGACTAGACTCAGCCTCTGCTATACCACCATCCATAGCCTGCCTAGACCCAGCACCCTCTACACCACCCTCCATAGCATAACTAGGCCCAGCCTCAGCTACCCCACCATCTCTAGCCTGACTAGACCCAGCCTCCACTACCCCACCATCTCTAGCCTGACTAAACCCAGCTTCAGCTACCCCACCATCTCTAGCCTGACTAGGCCCAGCCTCATCTACACCATCTCTAGACTGACTAGTCCCAGCCTCTGCTGTCTGCATCTCCTTCCCCCCTGCACTTTGACCTCAATTTCCCCCACTGGTGCTTGTACCCTCACCCTGTCTACGGCCTTTATGTGGGCACGCAAAGCTCTTGTGCCCCAAATCCCCACATTCAAAACACCGTAGACTATCTGTGCTGGCAAACCCTGCGTAGAGCCCTTCCCCATGCCTCACTTTGAAGTGCACATTTAGCTGTTGCTCATTGTTGTTCAGAAACATAAACAGTTGCCTCCGGAACGAAACAACGTGCTTAACGGCATCTGCCTGAAAACCTGCTGACAGTACAGGGAAACCGCTAGCAAACTTACCAAAACGACTCAGCTCTTTCCTGATTTGATCATCCGTAATAAATGGAGGCAAATTTGCCACTACCACTCTTGTTGAAGGGGTAGAGAGAGGTGAAATTGACACCAACACATCCCTTACAAATATTCTGCTAGCAATTAGCCTACCAACCAAATTAGCCCTTTTCATGAACACAACCACAGCTTTGTTCATTCTAGAAGCAGAATGTATAAATTCAGCTCCTACCTGTTCACCGACCGCGAGCAGAACCTCCTCCACCTTAACTCCATTCTCAGGAACACACCTGAATCCATGCCGTATCGACAGCGTCTCCTCCGCGCTAGGCTGAGAAGCCATCGCGCACACCAAACCTTCCAAACGCCAGGAAAGTTACTCTGTCCTCTTCCACCCTAACTGAAAAAAAACTTTGGATACCGCTAAAACAAATATTGCATTAACCTACCACCATAGAAAATAACATGTAAAGAAAAGTATGAAGAAAGTTAGTTAGGATAGAACCCTCCACACCAAACACTCAACCTCCAAAAACACCCAGCATGCACTGCGAGAGAGAGAGAGAGAGAGAGAGAGAGAGAGAGAGAGAGAGAGAGAGAGAGAGAGAGACCCCTCATTTGAAACCCTTATTCTGATGAGACTAGGCTACCCGTCCTGTTGGGGGAGGACGCAGAGAGCTGTGGGTTGGCGGCGCACTACATTGCTGCCTGCCATAAAATGAGGACAGTACTCTCTCTCTCTCTTTCTCTCTCTCTCTCTGTCTTTATCTCTGTCTCTCTCTTCTTTGTTCTGCTTCGTGTGCTGGCCTTTGGTTGAATGTGTGTGTATGTGTTTTGTATTAGCCCACAGTTGATTGGGTCATTTCCTGAGGTTAGTTTGTTTTAATTTGACAATCCCCAACTGACTCAGATTATAACATAATGAAACACAGAGGAGTGCTGCCATAGTCTCTGACCTGCAGTTAAGTACAGTACTTGGATAAGCCTACACTGACACGTCTCTCTTTCTCTTTCTCACTCTCATTACCTTATCACGGACACCTCTCTCTTTCTCTTTCTCACTCTCATTACCTTATCACGGACACCTCTCTCTTTCTCTTTCTCACTCTCATTACCTTATCACGGACACCTCTCTCTTTTCTTTCTCACTCTCATTACCTTATCACGGACACCTCTCTCTTTCTCTTTCTCACTCTCATTACCTTATCACGGACACTGGCTTTGGATGCAATGAAAACACTCAAATGATATTGATAGGCTAAAGCATTAGCCTAACATTAATGGTTTGACATTTGTGAGTCATTATTCCTATCCTCAATAGAGCCTACACTTTCTATTTCCGTTTTGAAGTTCTAATGAGGTAGAGAAAATAAGGAATGGTTTATGACACACAAGAGCAGCCGCTCACCAATATAGTTACAATCAAGTTGTAGAAACATCTGATGAATGATCAATGGAAACAGGATGCACCTGAGCTCAATTTCGACTCTCATAGCAAAGGGTCTGAATACTTATGTAAATAAGGTTTAAATTTATGTTTTTATTTGTTATGAATATATATATTTTAGAATACGGCTGTAACGTAACAAAATGTGGAAAAAGTGAAGGTGTCTGGAAACTTTCTGAATGCACTGTAAGTGTCTAGACAATATTTTTAACCCCCTGGCCCTTATAGATCTTATAGATGCAACACAAAGAAAATGTATTCCATTGAGCCCATTTCATTTTGCTGCACCAGGACAACCCACAGTTGAGCCTACTCAACGCTGATTGGTAAATTATTTTATATATTTTTTATTAAGTGTGGCCAAATGCTTGCTGGCATCAATCAATCAAATGCTAAGGTGGCAACATCAGTTACATGGGCTACATATACTGAGACAGAGGGGCGCTGTTTCTCTTGCTCAGATGATTTCACCAGTGAGATTCAGCCACATGCGAATTGACAAAAAATTATGAAAACACAGACAGACAAAAGAGAAATTATTTCATAATTTGTTTTTATTATTATTCATATATTTGGGGAAACATTGCTTCGCTTGGCGTCCATGAATACACTCCACTGCACCTGTGTGAGGGCAGTACACAGTGGTAATAAAAACATTAGAGAATCACCGATGGTTACAATAAACATAGAAATACATATACAAATATACAAATCAGTGGAATAAACTCGCTAAATAGCATTTAGTTATTTTGATGACATGTAGGACATTTTAGACATTTTTGCCTCATTTCCTTTCTTCCTGTTGCACAGTAAAGCCTACAAAAATATTGATTTTTTTTACCCCTTTTTCCAATTGGTAGTTACAGTCTTGTCCCATCGCTGCACAGTCTTGTCCCAGTCTTGTCCCATCGTATGGACTTGGGAGAGGCAAAGGTCGAAAACCATGCGTCTACCGAACATGACCCTGCCAAGCCGCCCTACTTCTTGACACACTGCTCGCTTAACCCGGAAGCCAGCTGCACCAATGTGTCGGAGGAAAAAATGTACAACTGCCGACCGTGCATGCGCCCGGCCTGCCACAGGAGTCACTAGAGCCCGATGGGTCAAGGACATCCCAGCCGGCCAAACCCTCCCCTAACCTGGACGACTTGTGCGCCACCTCATGGGTCTCCCTGTCGCGGCTGCGACACAGCCTGGGATCAAACCCGGGTCTGTAGTGACACCTCAAGCACTGCAATGTAGTGCCTTAGACCTCTGTGCCACTCAGGAGGCACATTTTTTAAAATTAAGTATTGACCTTGGGTGAAATGAAGCCTCTTCACAGCTCGACTCCGTTGGTGGAGTTCATCATAAAAGTCATTCATCATAGAGATGAGTTAAGTCGGCTATTTATCTTCAGCTATTCATCTATTAGGAAGAACTGTTCAGGAGCTTTCCATAGTACTATTGGCCCTATATCCTCCCATCAGAATGGCCTAAAAAGTGCAGCCAGGTCTCTCAAGATCCACTTCAAAATCCAACGTCCGTCCAGGTACCCAGGATGTCAGGGCAACGGTGAGAGCTATTACCATCAAGTAGGCTTGGGTTTTGCTATGGCATTGTGGACAGGGGTGGCGGATGGGCGTAAGCCTCGAGCTCTGGCTCTGAGGGCTGCGTGTTCAATCCCAATGATAGGCACTAGTTAATTTTATTGTTGTTTTAACCCTATCCCAAATATTAACTCTTAACTTAACTACACTGAATGAATGCCTAACTTAACCATGTTTGTTTTTGTTTTAACCCTATCCCAAACCTTAACTCTTAACTTAAACGTACTGAATGAATGCCTAAACTTAACAAGCCGCGAGGCTCTGGCAACAGCAGTGGAACAACTCAGGGTGCAAAAACACTTTCAAATCTGACATTTGAAGCACCTTCGAAATTTGACGTTTGGACAAACATGGAAAAACATTGGAATCTGAAAGTAAATTGGTCAAACCATGAGATCTTGTAAAAAGATTGTGTGTGTGCATGCGTGCGTTTGTGCTTGCATATGTGTGTGTGTGCTGCATAGAGTAATCCTAGTCTTTCTGTACCGTGAGATTTAAGTCGTCAGTGCTTCAGTGCTTACAGCAGCCAATGTAATCAGGCACAAGTTAAAAAGCACGTAAATAAGTCTCTATATTTCAAACCTGGATACAACAGCCCCCTGTGTCCTGATGTGTGTGTGCCTGTGGTGTGTTTGTGTGTGTGTCTGTGCTAGCGCGGTGTGCTTGCATCAGTGCGTGTGTCCTGAATTGGGGGCACTGTGCAATCATTTTTGGCAGAACCCCTTGATATGGACTGTGGTGCCATGGGGTATTATTGGGCTGTGGATTTAGTTCTCTTCAGACATCCAGAGCTGCAGTGTGTGTGTGTGTGTGTGTGTGTGTGTGTGTGTGTGTGTGTGTGTGTGTGTGTGTGTGCATGCATCCATGTACGTGCATGATTGTGTGTGTGTTCTATGGCTTACCTAGAGCAATAATCCAGGTCACAGACACACACACTCCAAGTCAGTGATGCATATTTAAATATGTATGAGGCAGTGACAACCTTAGAGTTATAATGAAGTCATTTCTCCAGTCTAAATACCAGGCTAGTCCAACACTTAGCTATTTATGTATGCACAATTAACCTCTCAACAGCTCACGCTAATATTTTAGTGTATGAAGAAAGACATATTGTTAAGGTTGTGAGTGTGTGTGTTTGTGTGTGTGAGTGAGCGAGCGAGCGAGCGATAGAGAGGGAGAGAGAGAGAGTGTGTGTATGTGTGTGTATGATATTATGCTAGTCAACAGGCTGACAGCTAAATGGAGTTGCTCTCTTTCTTTGGTCCTGGAAGGGAATTCCTCCTGAATCTTAATCTTATATTTCACACTAAATCCTGCTGCTCCATTGTGTGTCTGTGTCCGTGTGTGTGTGTGTCTATGTGTTTGTGTGTCAGTGTATGTGCTCTCCAGAACTGTCATGTTACATTCCCAGGAAGGCAGGACACTCTCTTCCCCGGATGTTATCCACCTCATTTCATCTCCCTCTTAACTTCCTCTTCTAGAATGCTACAGTCAGGACGACATGTACAAGCCCACATTTCCCACACAACTTATTCCTCCCTCAATTAAGATATGACAGAAACATACTGCAATTTTTTTAAGTAAGTACATGTTTGTGTATTGCATCACCTTGCACTTCAACACTGATTCATGTAGCTGGGTTGGCCTTGATGTTAGTACATTTTCATGACGTAAAGAAAGCTAAGAGGATGGAAACCTCAAAATGTGTTTTTCAGTATAAAATAAAACAGTGAATGAATCTCATGTTTTTCGCAAAAGCGGTTTATGTGTGATGTGCAGGAAATCCGTTCTTATTTTCCACACACTGAAATAGCAAATTCAGAGACAGTCGTATTGTTGTTTAGTCGTAGGGTTCTAAGAATAGCTTCTGCTTCTTCAACAGCTAATGGGGATCCCCATAAAAATCATAAATCATAAACAGATAAAAAATTCCAAGTCACAAAATAACAAGCAAAATCCTGTAAGATTATACAAATATTTCCCGCAATGATTTAACAATGATATCATGGTCATTTAGCAGTTTTTTGTTTATCCTAAGCGACAATGTTCCAGTATTTGTTGCCCTTGCGGCATTAAAAATCCCCAACAATATTCAATGGAAATAAACAGGCTTGTCATCACTTAACTTTACGATTCCATTAAGGGGATGAAAGTGCATAATCCACTAGAGTTTTGGACTCAAAAAGAATAGAAGTGTATGGTTCTTGTCTTCGTTTAGACAGAGAGGTTTCTGCACCCGCCAATACCAGCCAGACACACAGAGAAATATAGAGAATGGTTTTGATAAATGGCTTAAGTTAACTTAATGTGACTGACCGCCTTGATTCGGGCTTATGTAGCAAAATTAGAAATTGTGTTTTTTACATTGGCTAAAACTACAGACTCAGAGCTACAAAATGATATATCATACACTGCATTTGAGGAATAATGGGAAAGTTATTCTGCTTTGGAATGTTTTAGTACACCTACTGGAGAGCTCTTTTGTCTACACCCATTCAGCACTGTTCACAACCTCTTATGCCTTAGCCCCACCCATCTCTTTAGGGATTCATATATGAGGTCATGTCCTAAAGGTCATGTAGTGTGGTAAAGATTAAGACTGGAAGTGGTAAAAGTAGTAGCCTACAATAAGGAAAAATTCCAAGTAAACAGAAAGTGTCCAGATAAAAATATTTTATAAACATTAGATGACGTTTACCCAGACACACTTGTCTAAATTGATGGGTCATGTGAAGAAATGCAATAACCCCCAGCCACATCAAATCAAATCAAATGTTATTTGTCACATGTGCCGAATACAACAGGTGTAGATCTTACAGTGAAATGCTTACTTACAAGCCCTTAACCAACAATGCAGTGTTAAGAAAGTCTTTACTAAAATAAACTGAAGTAAAAAAATGATAAATAAAATAAAAAATTATAATTAAGGAGCCACAATAAAATAACAGTAGTGATGCTTTATACAGGGGGTACCAGTACAGAGTCAATGTGCGAAGGGAGGCTTTCCAATGCCTCACAAAAAAGGGCACATATTGATAGATGGGTAAGAATTTAAAAGTTGTGCTTCCCAACTCAGTTGCCGGAGAGGAAGGATACCTCTTAGAGATTTCACAATGAGGCCAATGGTGACTTTTAAAACAGTTGCAGAGTTTAACCTTTTACTGCAGTGGGCTAAACCAGGGTCACACAGGGTGTTTTTTGGTAGTCTTAAACAAATCTACTTTGAAACAACTTTGCAACCACATATACATTGTTATGGGCTTAAAAAGAAGACATCTGTAAAAGAAGACACCATGTCAGAAATAGAATTGAAATGTATTATATTTTGAGTTTGCATCCCATTATTACACTTTATATACATCACAGAAGACTGAAAAATAACAGAACTGTTTGACATAGAAACACTGGATTTTAGCCAGGCTTTTGGAAATAATGGAATTATGAAAAATATTAATAACATTCCACCCATGAGGCCACTAGGTAATTTGACTGCAGGAAAACTAAGGATGGATCAACAACATTGTAGTTACTCCTCAATACTAACCTAAATGACAGAGTGAAAAGAAGGAAGCCTGTACAGAATACAAATATTCCAGAACATGTATCCTGTTTGCAATAAGGCACTAAAATAAATCTGAAAAGAATTGGGAAAAGAAATTAGCTTTATGTCCTGAATAGTGCAAATTATATTTGGTGCAAATCCAACACAACACATCATGGTTGTGGCTGCATCATGTTCTGGGTATGCTTGTCATCGGCAAGGACTAGGGAGTTTTTTAGGATAATAAGAAACGGAATAGAGCTAAGCACAGATAAAATCCCAGAAGAAAACCTGGTTCAGTTTGCTTTCCAACAGACACTGGAAGACAAATGTACCTTTCAGCAGGATTCCAAGAACACAGGATGAGATGTTACTATCCTTTGTGCAAGCACTTCCAAGAGTTCATGAACAGTGAGACTGGTGAAATTTGGGGAGCGCATCGTCAGTAGTGTACCTTTGGTTCCTAGGGTGTTTCGGCCTTTCACACTATACACCCTCCCCAAAGGTGGCCAGCGACAGGGTGATCAATCCTACGCTTGCGTCCCATTCCCAATTAGTCATAGGAGTTGCCTTGTTGTTGATAGCCAACATCCCATGGGACTATGCATGGCAGGGGCGTCTTCCTCCCTGAGTCAAGCATTGTTGACCGCATACCTCCTGGCCCTCTCACTTCGGGGCCCAGCTGGGGTCTTTCCTCTTCATCCAGAGCCATTGACTGATGCCTTCTGCCGCCTCTGATACAGCTTTGATTGCCGAACGCTGGCTCTGGCCCTTAATTCCCAGGTCTCTAAGCAGTCTGGTTGTAGATGTTGCCACAAAACCTCTGCAGCCCACCTCCACTGGTCGGACTTCTGTGTTCCAGCCATGATGCCGTGCTTCGGCAGCTAGATCGGCATAGCGCAGATGTTTTCGCTCATAAGCCTCATCTACTGAGTCCTCCCAGGGTACTGTGAGCTCAATGATGAAGACCTTCTTGAGCGAATGGGACCAGAGCACCATGTCAGGTCTTAGGGTGGTGGTTGCGATCTCCGGAGGAAACACAAGTTGCCGGCCAATGTCAGCTAGCATTTTCCAGTCGCGGGCCAAGCGCAGCTGGTCTCGCTCTAATGGTGTAGAGCCGCTCTTCGGTGGTTTAGCCCCTTCGCAGACAAAGGTCGTCCGTAAGGGGTGTGATGCTGCTGGGGGTGGTAGGGAGTTGGTGGCAGCTCGCTTGTCCTCCAGGGCGGACGCAAGGTTTTTAAGGACTTGGTTGTGACGCCAAGTGTAGCGTCCTTGGGTGAGGCTTGTTTTACACCCTGTGAGAATGTGCCTGAGGTTGGCTGGCATGGAACAGAGGGCACAGTCCGGATCTTCACCATACCATTGGTGAAGATTAACTGGTGTTGGAAGGACGTCATATGTTGCTCTGATGGAAAAGCTCAACCGCCTCGCTTCCATGGCCCACAGATCCTTCCAGCTGATCTTCCTCTTCTCCACACTGTCCCATCGAGTCCACTGTCCCTGTTTGGCAAGAGAGACTGCCTTGGCCCACCTTGCAGCCTCCTCCTGATGGCGTACTTCCTGCACTACCATCTTCCGCCGCTCTGGTGCAGTGGCCTTACTCCAAGCAGCACGGCTAGTTAGCCCAAGGCCTCCTCTCCCTTGCTGAACATGACCCACAATGTCAGCATGTCTGAGGGCTGCTGTTGCCTCCTGGACTGCTTTTCCTGGCCTCCATTTGCGCCCAGTTGCCAAGTTCGGCGGGTTGTTGCTCACCACTGGGTCTCGAGATTCATTCAGTGTCATCTGGAGCCTGGTTTTTGCACACTTGAATTCCTCTGTTAGACTGGTGAGGGGCAGCTTGAGGACACCATCTCCATAGAGGCCTATGGTGGTAAGGCATCGTGGAACTCCGAGCCACTTCTTTAAGTAGCCTGTGACTCCTCTTTCCATCTTCTCCACTGTTGAGATTGGAACCTCATACACTGCTAGGGGCCACAACACCCGGGGTAGGAGACCAAACTGCAGACACCAGGCCTTTAACTTTCCAGGTAGCTGGGTGTTGTCGATGGACTGTAGGCTACTACTGATGTCTTTGCGCAGCTGTTGCACCTGGTCTTTGTCCTTCAGGCTTGCATCATACCACCTTCCAAGGCTTTTTACCGGCTGCTCAGACACTGTTGGGATTTGGTCATCTCCGATGAAGAATTTCAGGTCAGAGAGTACTCCCTTCACAATCGAGATGCTGCGTGACTTGGATGGTTTAATCTTCATACGGGCCCAGCTGATGTTCTCCTCGAGTTTTCTGAGCAGTCTCCTGGTGCATGGGACAGTGGTGGTCAATGTTGTAATGTCGTCCATGTAGGCTCTGAGTGGAGGGAGGCGGAAACCAGAGTCGACTCGCTGTCCACCAGCAACCCATTTTGAGGATCTGATGATAACCTCCATTGCCATTATGAATGCCAACGGAGAAATGGTACATCCCGCCATTATACCTACATTCAGGCACTGCCATGAGGTGGTGAACTCTGAGGTGGTGAAGCAGAACTGCAGATCCTGGAAGTACGACTTCACCAGCGTTGTGATGGTGTCCGGTATGTGGAAAAATCTGAAGGCAGACCACAGGAGTTCATGGGGCACAGAGCCAAATGCATTGGCGAGGTCGAGGAAGACTACATGGAGGTCCCTTTTCTCCACCTTGGCCATTTGGATCTGGTGCCAGATCATGCTGGAGTGTTCCAAGCAGCCAGAGAACCCTGATATTCCTGCCTTCTGTACAGATGTATCGACGTACGCATTCCTTTGCAGGTACTCGGACATCCTCTGGGCAATGACCCTAAAGAAGATTTTACCCTCGACATTCAGTAAGGAGATTGGGCGGAATTGGCTGATGTTCACTGCATCCTTCTCCTTAGGGATCAGGACCCCGCCTGCCCTATGCCACACTTTGGGTATTATCTTATTTTTCCAAGCTGTTCTCATAAGCCTCCAGAGGACCCTCAGCACGTCTGGTGCGTTCTTATACACTTTGTACGGGACTCCATTTGGCCCCGGGGCTGATGCTGTTCTTGCCCGTCGAACTGTGTTTTCCACCTCTTTCCATGTCGGAGGGCTGGTCTCAATATGATGTTCCGGGGGTTCAATGGGTGGGATATCTGATGGGATGGCCAGATGTTTATGTCGCTTTGAGTCAAAGTTTGTTGTTATCAGGTGCTCCTCTAGGTCTTTCTTTGTTGTTTTTAGAGCTCCACTTTTTTCCTTCGTGAAGAGACTTTTAAGGAACTTGAAGGGATCTTTATAGAATCGAGTTCTAGTTTGTTCTTTCTTCCTTCTGCGATTCCGTAGGTTCTCTGCTCTACGGAGGGATGCCAACCGGGTTTTAATGTCAGCCTGAAGTGCCTCTATGCCCTCCTTTTCCACTTCCGAGGCCTTCTTCCACTGTTTCTTAAGCTGTCTCCTTTCTTGAACGAGGCGCTTGATTTCTTGTTGCCTCCTGGAAACTGGTGGGGTTGGAACCTTTCTCCCGCCTTTTGCCTCTTGCACTCCAAAGCTTTCTGCCCCGTACTCATAGATGATGTCCCCCATCCTCTCCAACTTCTTCTCCACTGTGCCTCGAAGTTTCTCGAGGGTCAAGGTAAGGTCAGTATTCACTGCTTCCCACAACTTCTTGTCACTGGCGCCAGGCCACTTCACATACGGTCTGTGCCCTGGTAATCTCCTCTCCACTGCAGGTCTGGGAGGCTGGGTGAGTTCCACTCCTGTTGTTGGTTCCACCTCAGTTGTTACTTCGGTGCTTGAGTTTACGTCCTCCATGACAGTGGTACTGATGCACTGCAAACTATGGTTTGCGTCCAGTTGCTGTGCTTCATTCGACTGATTTGATCGCTTTCGCAGAAAGCCTCTGTCTCTCTTTACCCAAACACCCCTTCTTCCCCTGTTGGATCCTCAACCCATGGTGTGATGTAACTTTCCTCCAACCACAGACACATACCTGCATCTGTTTGTGGCCCGCTGTTGCAGCGGAACTTGTGACAGTTGCTGTGGTGTTCTCTTGTGCTGTGCTCTCATTACTCGTAGTCGTTTCCGGTCCAGTCGTTACCATGTTGTCAGCCAACGAGTCATCTTCCGCCCCCGCTCTCGCAGACTCTAAGGGTATTCTCGTATGTTGACTTTCTGTAGCTAAAAGCGGGTGTTTCCAACATACTGCGAAGCATGGGAAACTACAGAAATGGGAAGCTACCCCATGACTGTCCCAGTGGGGTCTATTCCCTCCTGTCAGCCGTCTCTCCGTGCCGCCACAAGGACTTTCCCCTGTTGTCAGCTGATCTTTCTCAGCAGTCACTGGACTAGTCCAGATATTCAGATTCCAATAACACAGGATGAGATGTTACTATCCTTTGTGCAAGCACTTCCAAGAGTTCATGAACAGTGAGACTGGTGAAATTTGGGGAGCGCATCGTCAGTAGTGTACCTTTGGTTCCTAGGGTGTTTCGGCCTTTCACACTATACACCCTCCCCAAAGGCGGCCAGCGACAGGACAATAACCTAAAACACAAGGCCAAATATACACTGGAGTTACTTACCATGGCGACATTGAATGTTCCTGAGTGGCCTAGTTAAAGTTTGACTTAAATCGGCTTGAAAATGTATGACAAGAATTGAAAATGGCTGTCTAGCAATGATCAACAACCAACTTGACTTTGCTTAAAGACATTTTTAAAGAATCATTTGTAAATACTGTGCAATCCAGGTGTGCAAAGCTCTTAAACCGTGTTCACATTGGCAGTTTGAAGTGACTCAAACCCTATTTATTTTGGTGGTCCCGTGTGGCTCAGTTGGTAGAGCATGGCGCTTGCAACGCCAGGGTTGTGGGTTCATTCCCCACGGGGGGACCAGGATGAATATGTATGAACTTTCCAATTTGTAAGTCGCTCTGGATAAGAGCGTCAGCTAAATGACTTAAATGTAAATGTATTTGCATATCCGATTTGAATCTATTCTTTTTCCTGCAGTCTGAACAGCAAAAAACTACATGAAATCCGATATTTCAAGCCGCATTACAAACCACGTTCACAAATCTGATTCCTGGACATGCAACTTGTGGTTTTTAGACTTTTATTTGGCATATGTTGTTGCTTGCTACCTACTCTGTTGACAGTTTGACAAGAACATGTGGTTGCTAACTAGCTTGTTAAGTGTTACAAATAAATGAGTGAATGTGCTAGAAAGCTAAACAGCTACCTATCTAGCTAGTTGAAAAGACTCGTTTTGAATGTTGAATCATCAAAGCAACTGGGAGGTGTCCATGGCAGGCATTGTTGTCACCTTAGCTTGCTACATAACTTCTGAGTGACAGGACGCACAAGCACCACCAATCAGACTACACCACTGCACACACCCATCATTAGTATGACAACTTGTACAGCCTTGTCAGCAAATGACTGCTGTCTGAACACACACAAATTCGATTTGTTCACTTGTAACTTGCTGTTTGGACAGTCAGCAGTCCAAAGCGGATTTGAAAAACAAAACTGATTTGAGCATTAAGGCCTGCAGTGTGAACAAGGCTTTAGAGACTTACCCAGAAAGACTCACAGCTGTATTCGCTGCCAAAGGTGATTCTAACATGTATTGACTGAGGGGGTTGAATACTTATGTAGTGTTTTATTTTTCATACATTTATTTATTTTTTACAAATGTTAGTATTTTGTGTAGATCGCTGACAAAAAATTACCATTAAATCAATTTTAATCCCACCTTGTAATACAACAAAATGTGGAAAAAGTCAAGGGGTGTGAATACTTCCTGAAGGCACCGCGGTTGGCTTGTGTGTGGCTCTAATGTATTTTTTTGTTTTTGTTTTTAGAGCTCACAGAAGAACACAACACACACACACACACACACACACACACACACACACACACACACACACACACACACACACACACACACACACACACACACACACACACACACACACACACACACACACACACACACACACACACACACATCATACATGCAAGCACTCGTACACACACACACACATACACAAACACACACACTCTCTCTCTAACATTACCCGGTCGGTATGAGCTAGTCCAACAGGGACCACAGCAAAGATAAACCGTTTGATTGACAGCTATGATATTCCTAGCGGGGAGGTGTTGACAGCTCAGTGACAACCAAGAGAGGTCACAGACAAGGGTGTGTGTGTGTGTGTGTGTGTGTGTGTGTGTGTGTGTGTGTGTGTGTGTGTGTGTGTGTGTGTGTGTGTGTGTGTGTGTGTGTGTGTGTGTGTGTGTGTGTGTGTGTGTGTGTGTGTGTGTGTGTGTGTGTGTGTGTGTGTGTGTGTCGATGAAAGATAAATATGGATATAACACCACTTGGCTGGCTACCTCTGCCACCTCATAGGGCATAAGGGAGAGAGACAGACACACACAGGCTGCGGCTAGACTAAAATGTAGTCATTGCAGAAGGGAACAGGGTGTAGAAATGATATGTACTACTATGCAGTGCATATTTAGCCTGACTCCATGACAAATAGCTAGATACATTATATAGCAGAGAACAGGGTGTGAGTAAAGACTAGCATTAGTGTCTCGACACTCAGTTTAATACTTTAAGTATTACACAGACAGCAGGCTACTGACAGGTTGTGAGCAGGAGAGGCTTTGATTCTTACATTTTTTATTTCACCTTTATTTAACCAGGTAGGCTAGTTGAGAACAAGTTCTCATTTACAACTGCGACCTGGCCAAGATAAAGCAAAGCAGTGCGACACAAACAACAACACAGAGTTACAGATGGAATAAACAAACATACAGTCAATAACACAATAGAAAAAAGTTTATGTACAGTGTGTGCAAATGAGGTAAGATAAGGGAGGTAAGGCAATAAATAGGCCATAGTGGTGAAATAATTACAATTTAGCAATTAAACACTGGAGTGATAGAAATGCAGAAGATGAATGTGTAAGTAGAGATACTGGGGTGCAAAGGAGCAAAAAAAATAAAATAAACAGTATGGGGATGAGGTAGTTGGATGGGCTAATTACAGGTGGGCTATGTACAGGTACAGTGATCTGTGAGCTGCTCTAACAGCTGGTGCTTGAAGTTAGTGAGGGAGATATGACCCTCCAGCTTCAGGGATTTTTGCAATTCGTTCCAGTCATTGGCAGCAGAGAACTGGAAGGACAGGCGGCCAAAGGAGGTGTTGGCTTTGGGGGTGACCAGTGAAATATACCTGCTGGAGCGCGTGCTACGGGTGGGTGCTGCTATGCTGACCAGTGAGCTGAGATAAGGCGGGGCTTTACCCGTCGCCTCGTCCTCCGGGTCGCCCTCGAGGCCGGTGAAGGGGGATGGGGGGGGGGGGGGGGGGTACTGTCACGACTTCCGCCGAAGTCAGCCCCTCTCCTTGTTCGGGCGGCGTTCGGCGATCGACGTCACCGGCTTTCTAGCCATCGCCGCTCCATTTTTCGTATATCCATTTGTCTTGTCTTGTTTCCATACACACCTGGTTTTCATTTCCCCAATTATGCTACTTGTATTTAACCTTCTGTTTCCCATCATGTTTTGTGTGTAATTGTTTTGATGTTAGGTGGTGTTAGTTTACACGCTTTACTTTTATGTTCCGTTTTTTGAGCGTGTTTGATTCATGTAGTGCGCTCGTTTTTTGGAACTATAATAAAAGTGTGCCTGTTCATCATACTCTGCTCTCCTGCACTTGACTTCGCCTCCAATACACCATCCTGACAGTAAGACCCAAGTGCAGACCGTGTTGAAGTAACAATGTTTATTGCAACAACAGGGGCAGGCAAACGTCAGGTCAAGGCAGGCAGGGGTCAATAATCCAGAGTAGTGGGACCAAGGTACAGGACGGCAGGCAGGCCCAGGGTCAGGTCAGGCAGAGATCGGTAATCCAGAGTAGGGGCAAAGGCACAGGACGAGGATGAGAAAAAGAGAGACTGGGGGAAAGGACCTGAGACAAAACGCTGGTTGACTTGAACAAACAAGACGAACTGGCACAGACAGACAGAAAACACAGGTACAAATACCCAGGGGATAAGTGGGGAAGATGGGCGACACCTGGAGGGGGGTGGAGACAAGCACAAGAACAGGTGAAACAGATCAGGGTGTGACAGTAAGGTCCGAACGGTTTGAGCTTAACACAATTAAATAGATGCTAGGATGTGCCAAAAAAAGGGGTGAAACACGAGTCTAAAAACCCTTTTTCTGACCCTTCTTATATCTCTCAGATATAGACAAGACATTTCATTCCATACAAACGTTCCTTTTGATTTATTTTTGGACTGCCTGTCTTGCCATGGTGCATGTGTTATTCAATCCGCTTCTAAGGGGCAATAGCAGTAAGGCCAAATTCAATGTTGTTTCTATATTTTCTTTGATACATACAAGGGTCCTAAAATTCAAAATCAAATAGGGAAATGATCCATGGTATGACCAACTTAAAACATTTCCATAAGTTAGCTTAGTAGAACCCCCACCCCCAAAGGCTTAGACTCAAGAGGGGCTTTAGAGAGCAAATCTACATTCTAGAGTGTGCAACTTCATTAATTCAAATATCATATTTGATTTGCAACAAACAAGAATGTACAGTAACTTGAAATATACCTGTCATAGATTTTTTGTTGACCTCTAGACCATAAACGAAACAAACTGTTTATGCTGATGTTGTGCAAATATGCAAATTCAACCAACCAGCCAGGTTGATGCAACGGGATTACATTGACAAAGAACGTTGAAATAATGAAGAGATTATATTGACACAATTGTGAAAAAGAATCCAAATAGCTGACACTTATATTTGTTTAGTACTTGTCTCTGACAGGTGGAGTTTAATGAACAGAATGTCACGTTCCTGACCTGTTTTCTGTTGTTTTGTATGTGTTTGATGGTCAGGGCGTGAGTTTTGGGTGGGCAGTCTATGTTTTCTGTTTCTATGTTGGTTTTGGGTTGCCTGGTATGGCTCTCAATTAGAGGCAGGTGTTTGACGTTTCCTCTGATTGAGAGTCATATTAAGGTAGGTTGTTCTCACTGTTTGTTTGTGGGTGATTGTCTCCTGTGTCAGTGTCTGTATGTTACGCCACACGGGACTGTTCCGGTTTTTGTTTGTTTGTTCGTTCGTTTTATGTAGTCTGTTTCCTGGTTCATGCGTTCTTCACGTTGTATGTAAGTTCGGGTCCAGGTCTGTCTACATTCGTTTATTTGTTTTGTAATTATTCAAGTGTTCGTCGTGTTCTTCAGTTTTGTTTATTAAATCATTATGTATTCACAACCCGCTGCAGTTTGGTCGAATCACTACTCGTCCTCTTCGTATGACGAGGAGGAGGAAGCCCGTTACAGAATCACCCACCAAACCCAGATCAAGCAGCGGGTTAACGGACAGCGCACGAAGCAGGATTTATGGTCTTGGGAGGAAATCATGGAAGGAAAAGGACCATGGGCTAAAGTTGAGGTGAATCGCCGCCCATGGGAACAGCTGGAGGCAGCTCGGAGAGCGGAGGAAACCGGAGAGAGGAACCGGCGTTACGAGGGGACGTGTCTAGCACAGAAGCCCGAAAAGCCCGCAAGTACAACCCAAAAATTTCTTGGGGGGTGGCTAAGAGGTAGTGGGTCTAGGGCAGGTAGGAGACCTGCGCCCACTTCCCAGGCTAACCGTGGAGAGCGGGAGTACGGGCAGACACCGTGTTACGCAGTAGAGCGCACGGTGTCTCCTGTACGTGTGCATAGCCCGTTGCGGGTTATTCCACCTCCCCGCACTGGTAGGGCTAGATTGAGCATTGAGCCAAGTGCCATGAAGCCGGCTCTACATATCTGGCCACCAGTACGTCTCCTTGGGCCGGCTTACATGGCACCAGCCTTACGCATGGTGTCCCCGGTTCGCCTACATAGCCCGGTGCGGGTTATTCCACCTCCCCGCACTGGTCAGGCGACGGGGAGCATACAACCAGGTAAGGTTGGGCAGGTTCAGTGCTCAAGGGAGCCAGTACCCTACACGGTCCGGTATTTCCGGCGCTACCTCCCCGCCCCAGCCCAGTACCACCAGTGCCTACACCACGCACCAGGCATCCGGTGCGTTTCCAGAGCCCTGTTCCTCCTTCACGCACTCTCCCTATGGTGCGTGTCTCCAGCCCAGTGCCTCCAGTTCCGGCACCACGCACTAAGCCACCTGTGCGTCTCCAGAGCCCTGTACGCACTGTTCCTTCTCCCCGCACTCGCCCTGAGGTGCGTGCCCTCAGCCCGGTACCTCCAGTTCCGGTACCACGCACCAGGCCTATAGTGCGCTTCGAGAGGTCAGTGTGCCCTGTTCCTGCTCCCCGCACTAGCCTTGAAGTGCGTGCCGTCATCCCGGTACCTCCAGTTCCGGCACCACGCACCAGGCCTACTGTGCGCCTCAGCAGGGCAGAGTCGGCCGTCTGCCCAACGCCTTCTGCACTGCCTGTCTGCCCAGCTCCGTCTGAGCCATCTATCTGCCCAGCTCCGTCTGAGCCATCTATCTGCCCAGCGCCGTCTGAGCCATCTGTCTGCCCAGCGCCGTCTGAGCCATCTGTCTGCCCAGCGCCGTCTGAGCCATC
The DNA here is from genome assembly GCF_045679555.1 of Salvelinus alpinus. Taxonomy (NCBI): domain Eukaryota; kingdom Metazoa; phylum Chordata; class Actinopteri; order Salmoniformes; family Salmonidae; genus Salvelinus; species Salvelinus alpinus. Next base: position 62,936,317 of record NC_092088.1, on the reverse strand, counting down.
TGTCTGACCAGCGCCGTCTGAGCCATCTGTCTGCCCAGCGCCGTCTGAGCCATCTGTCTGCCCAGCGCCGTCTGAGCCATCTGTCTGCCCAGCGCCGTCTGAGCCATCTGTCTGCCCAGCGCCGTCTGAGCCATCTGTCTGCCCAGCGCCGTCTGAGCCATCTGTCTGCCCAGCGCCGTCTGAGCCATCTGTCTGCCCAGCGCCGTCTGAGCCATCTGTCTGCCCAGCGCCGTCTGAGCCATCTGTCTGCCCAGCGCCGTCTGAGCCATCTGTCTGCCCAGCGCCGTCTGAGCCATCTGTCTGCCCAGCGCCTTCTGAGCCATCTGTCTGCCCAGCGCCTTCTGAGCCATCTGTCTGCCCAGCGCCTTCTGAGCCATCCGTCTGCCCAACGCCTTCTGAGCCATCCGTCTGCCACGAGCCATTAGAGCCGCCCGTCTGTCCCGAGCCATTAGAGCCGTCCGTCAGTCAGGAGCCGTCCGTCAGTCAGGAGCTGCCAGAGCCGCCAGCCAGTCAGGAGCTCCCAGAGCCGCCAGCCAGTCAGGAGCTGCCAGAGCCACCAGCCAGTCAGGAGCTGCCAGAGCCGCCAGCCAGTCAGGAGCTGCATGAGCTGCCTTACAGTCATGAGCTGCCCTACGGTCATGAGCTGCCCTACAGTCATGAGCTGCCCTACAGTCATGAGCTGCCCTACAGTCATGAGCTGCCCTACAGTCATGAGCTGCCCTCCAGTCATGAGCTGCCCTCCAGTCATGAGCTGCCCTCCAGTCATGAGCTGCCCTCCAGTCATGAGCTGCCCTCCAGTCATGAGCTGCCCTCCAGTCATGAGCTGCCCTCCAGTCATGAGCTGCCCTCCAGTCCGGAGCTGCCACCCAGTCCGGAGCTGCCACCCAGTCCGGAGCTGCCAGTAGGACAGAGTTGTCCCTCTGTCCGGAGCTACCTCTCTGTCCGGAGCTACCTCTCTGTCCGGAGCTACCTCTCTGTCCTGAGCTACCTCTCTGTCCTGAGCTACCTCTCTGTCCTGAGCTACCTCTCTGTCCTGAGCTGTCTCCTCTATGTAGGGGGGGCTTTAGTGAAGGTTCCTGGACCATGGTCGGGGGCGAGGGTCGCCACTCAAAGGACGCTAAGGAGGGGGACAAAGACAGTGGTGGAGTGGTGTCCTCGTCCACCGCCGGAGCCGCCACCGCGGACAGATGCCCACCCAGACCCTCCCCTTGAGTTTTAGGGGTGCGCCCGGAGTTCGCACCTTGAGGGGGGGGTTCTGTCACGTTCCTGACCTGTTTTCTGTTGTTTTGTATGTGTTTGATGGTCAGGGCGTGAGTTTTGGGTGGGCAGTCTATGTTTTCTGTTTCTATGTTGGTTTTGGGTTGCCTGGTATGGCTCTCAATTAGAGGCAGGTGTTTGACGTTTCCTCTGATTGAGAGTCATATTAAGGTAGGTTGTTCTCACTGTTTGTTTGTGGGTGATTGTCTCCTGTGTCAGTGTCTGTATGTTACGCCACACGGGACTGTTCCGGTTTTTGTTTGTTCGTTCGTTTTATGTAGTCTGTTTCCTGGTTCATGCGTTCTTCACGTTGTATGTAAGTTCGGGTCCAGGTCTGTCTACATTCGTTTATTTGTTTTGTAATTATTCAAGTGTTCGTCGTGTTCTTCAGTTTTGTTTATTAAATCATTATGTATTCACAACCCGCTGCAGTTTGGTCGAATCACTACTCCTCCTCTTCGTATGAAGAGGAGGAGGAAGCCCGTTACACAGAAACTCAATGCTAATTCTGCCGCATGTTTTATGCATATTCAGAGAAACGCAGTCAGTCTAATCTGATTACGGCTCCTTTCTGCCAAGCAGCCACAGGCACCGCTCTGAGAGAGCAGAGAGAAACACACACAGACAATCCGACTATACACCATTAACATACCTGGCTAGAGCTTTCTTAGCAGAAAGTCTAGGAGCAGAAGTTTAATTGTGTGTATGTGTGGGTTCATGTGTGTGCGTTTGTGTTTTTATGATGCTCAGCCAAACGTCACTATTCCAAATTTTACTTACCTAGGGGTTTGTCAAAGAATAGGCCGACATCAGAGCAGCTTCGTCTGCAGGTTTTCAATGGGGTTCAAGTCCAGAGACTGAGATGACTGAAATGGCCATTGCAAAATTTTGATTTTGTGGTCCATTAACCATTTCTTTGTGGTTGTTGATGTGTGCTTGAGGTTATTGTCTTGCTGGAAGATCCACCAGGTTTTTGGCTAAAATGTCCTGGCACTGGGTAAAGTTGGTGATGCCGATGAATTTAATAAGGGCCCCAGGACCAGTGGAAGCAAAATAGCTCAGTACTATTATCCTCACAACGTGAGGTGTTGAAAGGTATTGAAAACAGGAATGCCAATAATTTTGACCCCTATCTTTTAAAAAAACAAAATATTACTTGTTAAACATAACCTCTTTCTCTCTTTTTTTGTATAAAAAAATATATAAAAATTTAAGAACACAATAAAGCTCAGTATTTTTTGCTCATTTTTATCGAGTGTGTCGATATTTAAGGACCTGACTGTACGTATAACATTTTATAACATCCTTTATAATGCGTTGTAATATTGACTCTAAGTGTCCATAATAACTCATAAGCAGTTATAAAACTCTGTGTGATCTTTTATAGATAATCAACTACAATGTTGATTATCTATAGCTAATTGCTCATTTGTAGCTAGCTAGCTTTTTAGTTTGGATCCCGCGACGCAGTTGGCATCAGTTGCTGGGACTGCTTGTCTCTTTCCAGTGATCCTGCCGACCAAGGACGGGTCTGAGGAGGTATTTGGCATTGCAGCTAGCCTAGCTGCTAGCTAGCTGCATATCAAGCTAGCGGGGTTTTCTTGAACCTACAAGCAGTTGTTACAACAACAAGAAAATTGCTTCAAGTGTTTTGTCCACTACTAATAAAAGAATGGACGACCTAACCAGAGAGGTCCAGGACCTGAAGAACAGTTTGCAGTTCTCCCAGGGTCAGCTCGATGAGTTGAAACAGGAGAACGGCAAGATGACAGCAATCTGTAAGTCATTGAGAGAGGACATCAGTTCTGTGTGTGAATCCATGATCTCGAGGGACAATCAAGGCAGAACAACATGGTTGTGGATGGTATTACAGAATCTCCACATGAGACCTGGACAGAGTCTGAGGACAAAGTGAAGGAAATGATCTCTGAGAAATTGAAGATGGACCACAGGAAGATTGTGGAGCACGCCCACAGGACTGGAAAACCCACCACCGGCCCAGGTGATAGGCCCAGGCCAATAGAGATCAAGTTCCTGAGGTTCAAGGACAAGGTAGCTGTTCTGGAAAGAGCCAAGCACTTGAGAGGAATGTATATCTTCCTCAATGAGGACTATCCTGAAGCTGTGCGCCAGAAGAGGAAAGAACTGATTCCAGCCATGAAAGCTGTCCCAATGTGGGGACATTGCTTACATCCTCTATGACAGGCTCATTGTCCACCCTCCCTCCCAGAAGCATGGAAGGGATGAGAGAGCCAAGCCTAAGAGTTCGTAGCTTCAACCCCACAGCACACACACACACCAATTGACTAATGCTGAATGTATATTTTTTTCTCTTGCTTTGTTTGCTCTTTTCAGTATTATGTCTATCTCTGATAAGCTACCCAGGAAAGAGCTGAAAATAGCCCATATTAATATATGTAGCCTTAGAAATAAGGTTCGTGAAATTAATAACTTGCTAACATCAGATAACATTCATATATTAGCCATTTCTGAGACTCACTAAGATAATTCATTTGATGATACAGCAGTAGCAATACAAGGATATAACATCTATAGAAGAGACAGAAAGGCTTATGGGGGAGGTGTCATATCACTGTAATGCTTAGAGAAGATCTTATGTCAAGTGTTATTGAAGTGTTGTGGTTGCAGGTTCACTTGGCACATCTAAAGCCTTTTCTTTTGTGGTGTTGCAATAGGCCACCAACTGCTAACATTCAGTATCTAAATAATACGTGTGAAATGCTTGATAGTGTATGTGATGTAAACAGAATGCTCTACTTTCTTGGGACCTGAATATTGACTGGTTATCATCAAGCAGTCCGCTCAAGAGGAAGCTTCTTACTGTAACCAGTGCCTGTAATCTGGTTCAGGTTATTAATCAACCTACCAGGGTGTTTACAAACCCTACAGGAACAAGACCATCCACATGTATCGATCACATTTTTACTAAAACTGAAGAACTTGTTCTAAAGCTGTATCCGTACCCACTGGATGCAGTGATCACAATATAGTGGCTATATCCAGGAAAGCCAAAGTTCCAACAGCTGGGCCTAAAATAGTGTATAAGAGATCATACAAAATATTTTGCTGTGACTCTTATGTGGATGATGTTAAAAATATTTGTTGGTCTGGTGTGATTAATGAGGAGCATCCAGATGCTGCACTTGATGAGTTTCTGAAATTGCTTCTTCCAATTATTGATAAACATGCACCTGTTAAGAAACTGACTGCTAGAACTGTTAAGGCTCCATGGATTGATGAGGAATTGAAAAACTGTATGGTTGAAAGAGATGGGGCAAAAGGAGTGGCTAAAAGTGGCTTTCCCCCCTCTGATAACCAGGTGGTGAATCGCATCTCTGCATGTCTGGCAGACATATCAGTGTGGATGACGGATCACCACCTCAAGCTGAACCTCGGCAAGACGGAGCTGCTCTTCCTCCCGGGGAAGGACTGCCCGTTCCATGATCTCGCCATCACGGTTGACAACTCCATTGTGTCCTCCTCCCAGAGTGCTAAGAACCTTGGCGTGATCCTGGACAACACCCTGTCGTTCTCAACTAACATCAAGGCGGTGACCCGTTCCTGTAGGTTCATGCTCTACAACATTCGCAGAGTACGACCCTGCCTCACGCAGGAAGCGGCGCAGGTCCTAATCCAGGCACTTGTCATCTCCCGTCTGGATTACTGCAACTCGCTGTTGGCTGGGCTCCCTGCCTGTGCCATTAAACCCCTACAACTCATCCAGAACGCCGCAGCCCGTCTGGTGTTCAACTTTCCCAAGTTCTCTCACGTCACCCCGCTCCTCCGCTCTCTCCACTGGCTTCCAGTTGAAGCTCGCATCCGCTACAAGACCATGGTGCTTGCCTACGGAGCTGTGAGGGGAACGGCACCCCCGTACCTTCAGGCTCTGATCAGGCCCTACACCCAAACAAGGGCACTGCGTTCATCCACCTCTGGCCTGCTCGCCTCCCTACCTCTGAGGAAGTACAGTTCCCGCTCAGCCCAGTCAAAACTGTTCGCTGCTCTGGCACCCCAATGGTGGAACAAACTCCCTCACGACGCCAGGTCAGCGGAGTCAATCACCACCTTCCGGAGACACCTGAAACCCCACCTCTTTAAGGAATACCTAGGATAGGATAAAGTAATCCTTCTAAACCCCCCCCCCCTTAAAAGAGTTAGATGCACTATTGTAAAGTGGTTGTTCCACTGGATATCATAAGGTGAATGCACCAATTTGTAAGTCGCTCTGGATAAGAGCGTCTGCTAAATGACTTAAATGTAAATGTAAATGTAAAAAGTCTGGCTGCACATCTGACTGGCTTACTTACTGCAAATTGAGAAATTATGTGACTAAACTCAACAAAAAGAAGAAGACACTCTATTATGAAGCCAAGATCAATGATATAAATAATGATAAGAAAAAACCTTGGAGTACTTTAAATGAAATTATGGGCAGAAAGACAAATTCCACTCCATCTTTCATCGAATCCGATGGCTTATTCATCACGAAAACATTTGATGTTGCCAATTATTTTAATGATTATTTCATTGGCAAAGTGGGCAAACTTAGGTAGGAAATGTCAACAATGAACAATGGGCAATTGTATTCATGCATAAAAAAACATATAATAAAAGGAAAGCATTGCAAGTTCGAATTTTGTAAAGTTAGTGTGGGAAAGGTGGAAATATTATTGTTAATCATCAATAATGACAAACCTCCTGGCATTGACAACTTAGATGGAAAGCTACTGAGGATGGTAGCTGACTCTATAGCCACTCCTATCGGTCATATTTTTAACCTGAGCCTAGAGGAAAGTCTTCGGCCTCAGGCCTGGAGGGAAGCCAAAGTAATTCCGCTACCCAAGAGTGGTAAAGCGGCCGTTTACTGGTTCTAACAGCAGACCTATAAGCTTGCTGCCAGCTCTTAGCAAACTGTTGGAAAACATGGTGTTTGACCAAATACAATGCTATTTCTCTGTAAACAAATTAACAGACTTTCAGCATGCTTATAGAGAAGGGCACTCAATATGTACTGCACTGACACAAATGACTGATGATTAGTTGAAAGAAATTGATAATAAGAAGATTGTGGGATCTGTACTGTTAGATTTCAGTGCAGCCTTTGATATTATTGACCATAACCTGTTGTTGAAAAAACTTAAGTGCTATGGCTTTTCAACCTCTGCCATATTGTGGATTCAAAGCTATCTATCTAATAGAACTCAAAGGGTTTTCTTTGATGGAAGCGTATCTAATATCAAACATGTAAAGTGTGGTGTACCGCAGGGCAGCTCTCTAGGCTCTCTACTCGTTTCTATTTTTACCAATGACCTGCCACTGGCATTAAACAAAGCCTGTGTGTCCATGTATGCTGATGATTCAACCATATGCACATCAGTAACCACAGCTAAACTCTTAACCACAGCAAAACTATTAACAAAGAGTTGCAGTCTGTTTTGAAATGGGTGGCCAGTAATAAACGGGTCCTGAACATCTCTAAAACTAAGAGCATTGTATTTTGGTACAAATCATTCCTTATGTGCCAGACTGGAGTGTGGTAATGAATGGTGTGGCTGTTGAACAAGTTGAGGAGACTAAATTACTTGGCGTTACTTTAGATTGTAAACTGTCATGGTCAAAACATATAGATCCAGTGGTTGTAAAGAGGTCTGTCCGTAATAAAGAGCTACTCTGCTTTTTTGACACCACACTCCAGAAAGAAAGTTCTGCAGGCTCTAGTTCTGTCTAATCTTGATTATTGTCCAGTTGTGTGGTCCAATGCTGCAAAGAAATACCTAGTTAAGTTGCAGCTGGCCCAGAACAGAGCGGCATGTTTTGCTCTTAATTGTAATCAGAGGGCTGATATAAATACTATGCATGCCAATCTCTCTTGGCTAAGAGTTGAGGAGAGACTGACTGCATCACTTCTTCTTTTTATAAGAAACATGAATGTGTTGAAAATCCCAAATTGTTTGCATAGTCAACTTACACACAGCCCTGACACACACACTTATCCCACCAGACATGCCACCAGGGGTCTTTTCATAGTCCCCAATTCCAGAACAAATTCAAGAAAGCGTACAGTATTATATAGAGCCCTAATTGCATGGAACTTCCTTCCATCTCATACTGCTCAAATAAACAGCAAACCTGGTTTCAAAAAACAGATAAAGCAACACCTCGCGGCACAACGCCTCTCCCCTATTTGACCTAGATAGTTTGTGTGTATGCATTGATATGTAGGCTTTTACATTTATTTTATGTAGTTCTGTCCTTGAGCTTTTCCTGTCTATTGATGTTCTGTATTATGTCATTCTGTATTATCATGTTTTGTGTGGACCCCAGGAAGAGTAGCTGATGATTTTGCAACAGCTAATGGGGATCCTAATAAAATACCAAATACCAAAAAATTCATTATCTATAAATGACTATGGTGCATAATCTATTACAGTATACTGGTTTGAAAACACAGACAAGATGATTATTGCACACGTTAGGCTCTATAAAACCTTTTAACAATAGCTTATCATGTATTATAAAGCTTTATAAAGCACTATTCATGTGTTTTTGTTTGCTTTACATAAAGGAATTCCTGTTATTAAACACTATAAGAGGTATTTGTAGGCTGTGTGATCATTTTCCACAATAGACAGAAAAATGCACAATACAGAGTTAGCTACCCTGGTAACATTGTATTTGACATTGTCAGCATGATATGGACATTTATAAGCAAAGCTGTTCATTATTGCAATACATAAAAACACAACATTACCGAGTTATACTGATGCAGTAATGTCCATGCAGTATGATAGAGGCAGGAGAGGAGGAGAGGGAGAGATAGGGAGAGAAAGAGAGAGAGCAGCTGGAGGTAAGGTACTGTATAGGGGAGGAAAGGTGAAATGAGAGGGAGAGGGGATAGAGAGAGGAGGGGAGAGGCGTAGGAGAAGAGGAGTACAGTGAAATATGTAGCAGCTGGAAGTAAGGTCTATACCGTATGAGAGAACTCTATCTGCGATGTGCAGAGTGAAGCGTATCATCGGTGTAATAGAAAAATACATCTGACAGAGAAACGTATCAAAAACACCTTCCCTCCACAGGAGGTTGGTGGCATCTTAATTGGTGAGAACAGGCTCGTGGACTGGAGCAGAATGAGTGGAATAGTAACAAATACATCAAACACATGGTTTCCAGGTGTTTGATGCCATTCCATTTGCTCCGTTCCGGACATTATTATGAGTCGTTCTCCCCTCAGCAGCCTCCTGTCCTTCCCTCCCTCCTATCCTCTCTCCTCTCCTCCCCTCCTCCCTTGGAGGCAGGGTAAAAATAGTCATATGAATGGCAGATTACAGAGTGATCTAGACATATCTCTCTCTCTCTCTCTCTCTCTCTCTCTCTATCTATCTATCTATCTCTCTCTCGCTCGTCGGTGGAGACAGTGACTCCAGCGAGTAGCAGAGGAGGCGTATCCGACATCTGTCTGTTGTTTCCTGGGTAAAATCACCACGCAAGTCCGAGGATAGGACAGCCAGAGGAGGTCGGAGATAGCCGGACAGGACTCACGGCCATGAAACAGAAGTGAATTATCTCAATTCCAGAATAAATCATATTCCACATAAGAACTGAGACATTATAGCTAACACTGTTTGAAGGATTGGATTCCGTCATCTAGACCGCCTCCCGAACTCTGAGTTTACCTCACAATAGTGAATATTGAATATCTTTACTGGTCATGTCAACGTAGTGTTATGCTGGTGAATGAGGACCCAAAAGCGACTTAATAGAAACAGAGTCTTTATTCCAGTCTTAACAAAAAACGATACTCCTGGATATATCTTAGGTAAATCCAAAACAGGAAAACTGAAATCCTCTCGTCAGTAGAGAGGAACGACTGGAGACGCGACCACAGACTGCAGGTCGCTTCGGGAAGGCACAGGCCGTAGCTGACATAGACACCTGCTCACACGCAGCATCTGAAGAAGGCAAAAACACGACAGGGCGGAACAAGGACACAGAACAGCAAACATCAAACAAGGATCCGACAAGGACAGAAGCGGAAAACAGAGGGAGAAATAGGGACTCTAATCAGAGGGCAAAATAGGGGACAGGTGTGAAAGAGTAAATGAGGTAGTTAGGAGAATGAGGAACAGCTGGGAGCAGGAACGGAACGATAGAGAGAGAGAGCGAGAGAGGGAGAGAGGGAGGGGGAGAGAGAGGGATAGAAAGAGGAAAAGAACCTAATAAGACCAGCAGAGGGAAACGAATAGAAGGGAAGCACAGGGACAAGACATGATAATCAATGACAAAACATGACAGTACCCCCCCACTCACCGAGCGCCTCCTGGCGCACTCGAGGAGGAACCCTGGCGGCAACGGAGGAAATCATCAATCAACGAACGGTCCAGCACGTCCCGAGATGGAACCCAACTCCTCTCCTCAGGACCGTAACCCTCCCAATCCACTAAGTACTGGTGACCACGTCCCCGAGAACGCATGTCCATGATCTTCCGTACCTTGTAAATAGGTGCGCCCTCGACAAGGACGGGGGGGGGGGAGGGAAGACGAACGGGGGCGCGAAGAAAAGGCTTGACACAGGAGACATGGAAGACAGGGTTGACAATGTTCAATACAACTATTTTCCTTAGATCATTAAAACTATCCATAATACATATCAAGACTAGTATAAGTGATTAGGCAAACGTGTCAAAATACACATTTTAAACATTATCATGCACAGAACACAGCAAATATTAACAAAACCCTAAAAGATGTCGCGGAAGAAGCAGTCGCACAGCGACAGGATTGACGACCTGAGAGACACGGAACGGACCAATGAACCGCGGAGTCAACTTGCGAGAAGCTGTCGTAAGGGGAAGGTTACGAGTGGAAAGCCACACTCTCTGACCGCGACAATACCTAGGACTCTTAATCCTACGTTTATTGGCGGCTCTCACAGTCTGCGCCCTGTAACGGCAAAGTGCAGACCTGACCCTCCTCCAGGTGCGCTCACAACGTTGGACAAAAGCCTGAGCGGAGGGAACGCTGGACTCGGCGAGCTGGGACGAGAACAGAGGAGGCTGGTACCCAAGACTACTCTGAAACGGAGATAGCCCGGTAGCAGACGAAGGAAGCGAGTTGTGAGCGTATTCTGCCCAGGGGAGCTGTTCTGCCCAAGACGCAGGGTTTCGAAAAGAAAGGCTGCGTAATATGCGACCAATCGACTGATTGGCCCTTTCTGCTTGACCGTTAGACTGGGGATGAAACCCGGAAGAGAGACTGACGGAAGCACCAATCAAACGACAGAACTCCCTCCAAAACTGTGACGTGAATTGCGGGCCTCTGTCTGAAACGGCGTCTAACGGGAGGCCATGAATTCTGAACACATTCTTAATGATGATTTGTGCCGTCTCCTTAGCGGAAGGAAGCTTAGCGAGGGGAATGAAATGTGCCGCCTTAGAGAACCTATCGACAACCGTAAGAATCACAGTCTTCCCCGCAGACGAAGGCAGACCGGTAATAAAGTCTAAGGCGATGTGAGACCATGGTCGAGAAGGAATGGGAAGCGGTCTGAGACGACCGGCAGGAGGAGAGTTACCTGACTTAGTCTGCGCGCAGTCCGAACAAGCAGCCACGAAACGGCGCGTGTCACGCTCCTGAGTAGGCCACCAAAACCGCTGGCGAATAGAAGCAAGCGTACCCCGAACGCCGGGGTGGCCAGCTAACTTGGCAGAGTGAGCCCACTGAAGAACAGCCAGACGAGTAGAGACAGGAACGAACAGAAGGTTACTAGGACAAGCGCGCGGCGACGCAGTGTGAGTGAGTGCTTGCTTTACCTGTCTCTCAATTCCCCAGACAGTCAACCCGACAACACGCCCTTCAGGGAGAATCCCCTCGGGGTCGGTAGAAGCCACAGAAGAACTAAAGAGACGGGATAAGGCATCAGGCTTGGTGTTCTTATTTCCCGGGCGATAAGAAATCACGAACTCGAAACGAGCGAAAAACAACGCCCAACGAGCTTGACGTGCATTAAGTCGTTTGGCAGAACGGATGTACTCAAGGTTCTTATGGTCAGTCCAAACGACAAAAGGGACGGTCGCCCCCTCCAACCACTGTCGCCATTCGCCTATGGCTAAGCGGATGGCGAGCAGTTCGCGGTTACCCACATCATAGTTGCGTTCCGATGGCGACAGGCGATGAGAAAAATAAGCGCAAGGATGGACCTTATCGTCAGAATGGAAGCGCTGGGACAGAATGGCTCCCACGCCCACCTCTGAAGCGTCAACCTCGACAATGAATTGTTTAGTGACGTCAGGAGTAACAAGGATAGGAGCGGATGTAAAACGCTTCTTGAGGAGATCAAAAGCTCCCTGGGCGGAACCGGACCACTTAAAGCACGTCTTGACAGAAGTCAGAGCTGTGAGAGGGGCAGCCACTTGACCGAAATTACGAATGAAACGCCGATAGAAATTAGCGAAACCGAGAAAGCGCTGCAACTCGACACGTGACTTAGGAACGGGCCAATCGCTGACAGCCTGGACCTTAGCGGGATCCATCTGAATGCCTTCAGCGGAAATAACAGAACCGAGAAATGTGACAGAGGAGACATGAAAGGCGCACTTCTCAGCCTTCACGTAGAGACAATTCTCTAAAAGGCGCTGGAGTACACGTCGAACGTGCTGAACATGAATCTCGAGTGACGGTGAAAAAATCAGGATATCGTCAAGGTAAACGAAAACAAAGATGTTCAGCATGTCTCTCAGTACATCATTAACTAATGCCTGAAAGACAGCTGGAGCATTAGCGAGACCGAACGGCAGAACCCGGTATTCAAAATGCCCTAACGGAGTGTTAAACGCCGTTTTCCACTCGTCCCCCTCTCTGATGCGCACGAGATGGTAAGCGTTACGAAGGTCCAACTTAGTAAAGAACCTGGCTCCCTGCAGAATCTCGAAGGCTGACGACATAAGGGGAAGCGGATAACGATTCTTAACCGTTATGTCATTCAGCCCTCGATAATCCACGCAGGGGCGCAGAGTACCGTCCTTCTTCTTAACAAAAGAAAACCCCGCTCCGGCGGGAGAGGAAGAAGGCACCACGGTACCGGCGTCGAGAGAAACAGACAGATAATCCTCGAGAGCCTTACGTTCGGGAGCCGACAGAGAGTATAGTCTACCCCGAGGGGGAGTGGTCCCCGGAAGGAGATCAATACAACAATCATACGACCGGTGAGGAGGAAGAGAGTTGGCTCTGGACCGACTGAAGACCGTGCGCAGATCATGATATTCCTCCGGCACTCCTGTCAAATCACCAGGTTCCTCCTGAGAAGAGGGGACAGAAGAAACAGGAGGGATAGCAGACATTAAACACTTCACATGACAAGAAACGTTCCAGGATAGGATAGAATTACTAGACCAATTAATAGAAGGATTATGACATACTAGCCAGGGATGACCCAAAACAACAGGTGTAAAAGGTGAACGAAAAATCAAAAAGGAAATGGTCTCACTGTGGTTACCAGATACTGTGAGGGTTAAAGGTAGTGTCTCACATCTGATACTGGGGAGAAGACTACCATCTAAGGCGAACATGGGCGTGGGCTTCCCTAACTGTCTGAGAGGAATGTCATGTTTCCGAGCCCATGCTTCGTCCATAAAACAACCCTCAGCCCCAGAGTCTATCAAGGCACTGCAGGAAGCAGCCGAACCGGTCCAGCGTAGATGGACCGACAAGGTAGTACAGGATCTTGATGGAGAGACCTGAGTAGTAGCGCTCACCAGTAGCCCTCCGCTTACTGATGAGCTCTGGCTTTTACTGGACATGACATGACAAAATGTCCAGCAGAACCGCAATAGAGGCAAAGGCGGTTGGTGATTCTCCGTTCCCTCTCCTTAGTCGAGATGCGAATACCTCCCAGCTGCATGGGCTCAGTCTCTGAGCCGGTGGGAGGAGATGGTTGAGATGCGGAGAGGGGGAACACCGTTAACGCGAGCTCTCTTCCACGAGCTCGGTGACGAAGATCTACCCGTCGTTCTATGCGGATGGCGAGTGCAATCAAAGAGTCCACGCTGGAAGGAACCTCCCGGGAGAGAATCTCATCCTTAACCTCAGCGTGGAGTCCCTCCAGAAAACGAGCGAGCAACGCCGGCTCGTTCCAGTCACTGGAGGCAGCAAGAGCGCGAAACTCTATAGAGTAATCCGTTATGGATCGATCACCTTGACATAGGGAAGCCAGGGCCCTGGAAGCCTCCTTCCCAAAAACTGAACGATCAAAAACCCGTATCATCTCCTCTTTAAAGTTCTGATAATCGTTAGAACACTCAGCCCTTGCCTCCCAGATAGCTGTGCCCCACTCCGAGCCCGACCAGTAAGGAGTGATATGACGTAAGCGATCAGAGCTCTCTCTCTTGAGTATGTGTTGGGCTGGAGAGAGAACACAATATCACACTGGGTGAGAAAGGAGCGACACTCAGTGGGCTGCCCAGAGTAACATGGTGGGTTATTAACCCTAGGTTCCGGAGACTCGGAAGACCAGGAAGTAGCTGGTGGCACGAGACGAAGACTCTGAAACTGTCCTGAGAGGTCGGAGACCTGAGCGGCCAGGGTCTCAACGGCATGACGAGCAGCAGACAATTCCTGCTCGTGTCTGCCGAGCATTGCTCCCTGGAACTCGACGGCAGTGTTGCGAGAATCCGTAGTCGCTGGGTCCATTCTTGGTCGGATCCTTCTGTTATGCTGGTGAATGAGGACCCAAAAGCGACTTAATAGAAACAGAGTCTTTATTCCAGTCTTAACAAAAAACGATACTCCTGGATATATCTTAGGTAAATCCAAAACAGGAAAACTGAAATCCTCTCGTCAGTAGAGAGGAACGACTGGAGACGCGACCACAGACTGCAGGTCGCTTCGGGAAGGCACAGGCCGTAGCTGACATAGACACCTGCTCACACGCAGCATCTGAAGAAGGCAAAAACACGACAGGGCGGAACAAGGACACAGAACAGCAAACATCAAACAAGGATCCGACAAGGACAGAAGCGGAAAACAGAGGGAGAAATAGGGACTCTAATCAGAGGGCAAAATAGGGGACAGGTGTGAAAGAGTAAATGAGGTAGTTAGGAGAATGAGGAACAGCTGGGAGCAGGAACGGAACGATAGAGAGAGAGAGCGAGAGAGGGAGAGAGGGAGGGGGAGAGAGAGGGATAGAAAGAGGAAAAGAACCTAATAAGACCAGCAGAGGGAAACGAATAGAAGGGAAGCACAGGGACAAGACATGATAATCAATGACAAAACATGACACGTAGACAGTAAATTAGCTTTTTAACATGAAGATACTAGCTAATGCTAAGACAGTGGCTAAATGCCAGCAGCACATCCACGGGACACTACTAGCTAAAGTTTCCAAGGGACATTAGTCACTACAAAGGGAAAAAAATTCTAATTAAAGGACTGACATAATTAATAGCCATAAAGTGATATAGTGGGCTTGAGGTGACAGTTTAAGTTTTGGTCTTCACAAGCTTTTTGCTATGATAAGTCTGTATTGTCAAACAACAAAGTAGGAATGTTTTGTGATTAGGTTCCTTGTTTGTTTATGTCCAAATTTTTACTTTCATACAAATATATATTTTTATACATTTAGTCTGTAAAGGAAAGACAGACAGTGAAACATATTTTTTTCTAAAGCAAAGTAGCCTATTTTATTTTGTTCCATAGGTTAAGTCATACACTCATTGTGTACTGTACATGATTTTGTACAGGACTTTGCTAAAATATTATTGTCTTGGTGTCTATTTTCTGTATTACTAAAAGCAGGCAAAATAGGCATTTATTGTATACATTTGGTTGTAATTTTGAACTTTGAAAGAGGTTTATTTTGTGTAAAAGGGACCCACAGCAGTGTTTACATTGTTATTATCAACTCTAACTCTTGTGTTCCAAAAACAAAAAGGGTCTCATGAAAACAGAAGATAAACCAAGATACTGTGAGAACCCCGACACCCTGTATCCCCTGTATTAAAGATGTAAAGTCCCCTGTTTAGGGGAACTGCGTGGATCTTTCTGTTACCAGTTCCGGCCATCATTTTCACTTATAAATCGATCTGTGGACACCATACATCGAAATGACTTGCACTGAGCGATAGCACTGGTTCCAACGGACACAGTAATATATTTTCTGAGCCTGTGTGATGTAGGATGTGAAATCTGAAACCACCTGAAGCTGGGACGTACCTCCTACCATTTCATTCGCTCTTCCGACATCAACTCCTGGCTGAACCCTACATCACAGTCACTGACAAAGCACATGCCTGCAATAGTTACATCGTAGCGAAGCAGGAGAGAGTAGTTTCATCACGGTAACAAATTCAGAGATCTATTTATAGCCTTTCATCTAAAAGAAATTCATAGATTTTAAACAACAAAAAAACGTCCTCTTTGTCAGACGGACAAGATTAATATGAGATGAACAGCGTGTTCTTAATGAGTTCAGGAATCCAAGTTGGAGCTATGTGAGACTTTCACAGCGATGGGGGCAGGCGTTTTGATCAAGAGGGACCTTTAGAAAATATGCACATTTTCTCGAACACTAAACATACAAATATGTATTTTACAGTTATAAGGACGATGAAATCTTATAGTTAATCATTTTATAATTTGATAATACTATATTTAGAAAGGATATACGTTTTTTCGAACCTTATTCATACAGTTTTGGTTAATAGGAAATACATCATATACAATATTTAGGTGTGAGAATTGGATGAGTGAGTTTTGTACGAGTTGTTAACATGTTGATCTGAAGTAAAGACGTTCAGTTGAATTGCACAACAAGCCTCTGTGCATTTGTAACATTTGTCGACGAAGATGGTCGAGTTTAACTTACCTCCACCATCTCAAATTCTCCGGTCCCTGGAAATCCACCTGTTCCATGGAATCACTGGTTTCAGACCTTTCAGTTGTACATGGTAGCTATCAATCTGCATGGAGCTGCCGATGCGCAAAAACTGGAGATTCTACTCCATTGTCTCAGCGGTGAGTGACAACGTATCTTCTCCACTCTACAGCCATTGGATACACTACAGTGGCTCACGTAGTGTGGTCCAGCATCGTTTTCTCTTCAGACAACGAGCTCAACTGCCGGGTGAGTCCACTCGAAGATTTAGACCACTCGAAAATGAATTTGTACATGATCAGTTCATTGAAAAAACATAATGTGCTCCACTGAGAGAGAAATTGTTGTTAGATACCGATGATCTGACACTGGAGAAAGCACTTACTATTGGAAAACAAATGGAAGTTGCTCTCGCTGACCTACAAACTAAAGAGACCATCTCAGGGGGCGGGGCTACACTGGCTGAGGCAGCAGTACAAAATGTGCAGGAACCACTCCGGGGCGACGTTGTTCAAATTGTGGCTCCAGTGGGCATGCTACAAGAGCATCTATATGTCCAGCAAAGGGGCAACGCTGCAAGAACTGCAACAAATACAATAATGTTGTCTGTTGTTGTCGTTCAGCAGCGGCAGGACAGCATAGGGCAGATGCAGGTCAAAGTTCACCAGTCTCCATTAACTCTGTACATGATGACTTAGTTGCGTTCAAGCAATGTGACTGCTACATTGAGGGTGTTAAAACCTCACTGGTGATTGACACCGAAGCAAAAGTGTCACTTTTGAACAAAGCCACTTATGACTCATTCTTCTCAGATCCCTCTACAGCTTCAACCACACACCGATCTCAATCATTAGGACTGTCTCACTGCCAGTCTGTTATAACAACAAACCCACTGGCCACCCAGTTCTACCTTGCAATAGATGGCGCTAACATCCTGGGACTGGACTTATTTCAAGGCCTAGGGTTCAAGATGTCAGATTCAACTGGTGCACATGTGCAGCACTTGCCCACACCAGTGTACTCACAACTGTTTGAGGGGCTAGGTCACCTCAGAGGTTTCATCCATCTGCCTACAGTCAACAAAGAGGTCCAGCCAATAATCCAGTCATTGCGGAGGGTTGCGCTGATTCTTCGGGAGCCCATTTACAAGGGACTTGACAACCTCCTGGAGGATGACATCATCGAGCCCATTGATGTCTCGCCATGGGTTTCAAACTTGGTCGTTGCGCCCCAAAAAATGGCGATCTTCGGATCTGCATGGACCTCAGGGCTGTGAACAAAGTGTTTATCCCCGACAAGTACCCGGTACCAATTGCTGAGGAGCTCACAACACATTTTTATGGGTCCACATTATTCAGGTTCCCATTGCACATGAGAGTAAAGAGCTCACTGCGTTCATAACACACTGGGGGCTGTTCAGGTACAAACATATATAATTCGGACTCAGCTCCGCACCCAGCTGTTCCAGAAGATTACGACTCTTCTCCTGGCAGTCATCCTTGGTGTCAATCTATCTGGATGACCTTGTGGTACACGGTGCATCACAGACAGAGCACAATTCTCGCTTGCAGCAGGTGTTTTGTCAGCTCTTCGAGAACGGGGTCAGACTCAACACTGAAAAGTGTGTGTTCAAGGTGTCAAACTTTGAGTTCCTTGGATACAGTCTCTCCAGCCAAGGCATCATCCTGTCTCATGTGGATGCCATTCTCACCTTGCATGAGCCTCAGTCCGCAGCACAGCTGGCATCATTCCATGGCATGGCAACATACTACATATGGTTTCTGCTAAATTACACTGAGACAGCCTCTCCTCTTCGACGGCGTCTGAAAAAAAGACGCACCATGGTCATGGACTCAGGACTGTCAGGATGCTGTGCAGGAGCTCAAGGTGCACCTCACATCGACCCCAACGCTGGCTCACTTCGACACATCAGCACAAATTATTGTCACCTGTAATGCCTCGGCACTCGCCCTTGGAGCTGCTTTGTCTCAACTGCGTAGAGGTGTGGAACGGCCAGTGGATTTTGCGTCACGGGCCTTGTCTCCGACTGAACAAAAATACTCTGTGGGTGTGCAAGCAGCTTGCATGTGGGTGTGTAAGTGCTGGCATTTGTACTTGTACAGCAGACTATTCCATCTATGACAAGACCATCAAGCCCTCACAGCGCTGCTGGCCTCACAGGGCTCCGGACACAAGCCTCTACAGCTTTTCAGATGGGCAGACCATCTGAATCAGTACAATTTAGTTCTTGAGTTCACCCTGTGACGCCACAATGTTGTGGCTGACCTACAGTCCAGGGCAATCTCATCTACAGCAATGGTGTGCATGGCAACAGAGGGGGATGACAAAAACTGTATCCACATGCTATATGGCCAACTGGAAGCTACAGTCACAATGCAGGAACTCAGATAGGCATCACAGGATGACAAGATGGTCACAAGGCTTCACACCTACATCAGGGAAGGATAGCCTGCAATGGTGGACGGAGACCTACTGCCATTCTACACGGTGAGAGATGAGTTCTCATGCTGGGAGGAAGTGTGCATCGCCAAAATACATTGTACACTGATTCCAGAGGTCCTGAAAGCGCGAGTGCTTTGCATGGATGAGGGGCACCTTGGCATCATTAAGGTGAAGCATCGATGCAGGGACATGGTCTGGTGGCAAAATATTGACAGAGACATTGAGTCCCTTATGAAGGATTTCACAGCATGCCTGATGAGTGGGAAATCGGGCAGACCCACTTCTGCACCCTTGACACCAGTAGAATGGCCAAAGTCTTCCTGGGACCACCTGGAGGTGGATATCTGTGGAGAGTTGCATTGGGCCCCATCACACGCAATATACCTACTGGTCATTCATGATTTGCATTCAAAATGGGCAGAAGCCATGCCGTTGTCCTCTAACACCCTACAGATGACCATCCAAACACTGGATAAGCTGTTCTGTTAGTGGGGGTTTCCCAGCACCATTGCGACAGACAATGGCCACCAGTTTGTCTCGAATGATCTGTCTGTGTGCCTTGAAAAGCAATCCATCAAGCACATCCTTACGGGTGTGTACCACCCTCATATAATGGGGGGTGGAACACTTGAACAGGACCCTGAAGGAAGGAATACGGGCCTACTTGGCTGAGGGATGACCTTTTGATGTGGCTCTGTGCCTTACCCTACTCCACATCAGGGCTGCCAAGCACTCCCCAACTGGGGTGTCTCCTGCCTCCCTAATGATTGGCAGGGAACTGAAACTCCCTTTGGACTGCCTCTGCCCAAAACAAAATAACAATCCTGCCGCAGCAAGGCAAGCCTATGTTGGAACGGCACAGCAATGGAGGAAACAACGTTATGACACATCTCACAGAGTGAAACAACCAAGCTTGAAGTCCCAGGATCAAGACTGACAAACGTCGGAAGAAGCTCTCCTCATTGTGGTCCATCCCCTCAGGGCCGACATTCCAACTTCAGGATGGATCCTGCTGGCATGCAAATCGCTTCAGAAAGCTCCCTTCGCCTGTGGGGGATTATTTTACTGAACTGTCCACAACTCACCATGGGCAGGAACAAGGTCAAGGGGCTTACGCACCTTGTGGGAACATTGCTTACATGCGCTACCATAGGCTAATTGTCCAAAATCCCTCCTAAAAGCCTGAGAGTAGTGGGAGAGCTTCCAGGTCAATAGCTTCAGCCTCACATCACACGCACACTTACATATAGACCAACTGACACTCACAAGTGCCTGATTGATTGACTCTATTGGTCGAACAATCTTCTTTTCATGCATTGTTATTTTATTTATTTTTATTTATTATGTCCGTCTCTGATAAACTACCAAGGAAAGACCTCAAATAACCCATATGAATATATGTAGCTTTAGAAAGAAGGTTCATGAAATCCATATCTTGCTAACATTAGATAACATTCATATACTGGCCATCTCTGAGACTCATTTAGATCATTCCTTTGATGACACAGCAGTAGCTGTAACATCTACAGAAGAGACAGGAATGCCTATGTGGGAGGTGTTGCTGTATATGATCAGAGCCATATTCCTGGAAAGCATAGAGAGGATATCAGGTCTAATGCTGTTCAAGTGTTGTTCAAGTTCATTTGCCTCATCTAAAACATCTTATTTTGGTGTACTGCTATAGGCCACCAAATGCTAACAGTCAATATCTGGATAATATGTGTGCAATGCTTGATAGTGTACGTGATATTAATAGAGAGGTCTATTTTCTGGATGACCTGAAAATAGCTGTTCTCTCAAGAGGAGGAACACCTCCCTCTGTAACTGGATCCTAGAATTCCTGACCGGCTGCCCCCGGGAGGTTAGGCAACAACACATCCACCACTGTGACCCTCAACACGGGGGCCCCTTAGGGGTGTATGCTTAGTCCCCTTCTGTACTCCCACGACTACGTAGCCGCGCACGACTCCAACACAATCATTCAACTTGACTGTGGTAGGCCTGATCACCGACAATGATGAGACAGCCAACAGGGAGGAGGTCAGGGACCTGGCAGTGTGGTCAGGGACCTGGCACAACCTTTCCCTCAAAGTCAGCAAAACAAAGGAGCTGATTGTGGACTACAGGAAATGGGGGGTCTAGCAGGCCCACATCCACATCGATGGGGCTGTAGTGGAGCAGGTCGAGAACTTCAAGTTCCTCCGTGTCCACATCGCTAAGGAATTAACTTGGTCCACACACACCAACAAAATTGTGAAGAAGGCACGACAACACCTCTTCCCCCTCAAGAGGCTGAAAATATTTGGCATGGGCCCTCAGATACCTCAAAATGTCTACATCTGCACCACTGACACAGCATTGCAAAGTATTTTGACTGGTTGCATCACCGAATGGTATGGCAACTGCTTGGCAGCAGACTGCAAGGCGCTACAGAGGGTAGTGCATACGACCTAGTACATCACTCGGGCCGAGCTCTTTGCCATCCAGGACCTCTACACTAGGCGTTGTCAGAGTAATGCCCTAAACATTGTCAAAGTCTCCAGCCACCCAAGTCATAGAGTGTTCTCTCTGCTATCGCACGGCAAGCGTTACTGATGCAGTCTGGAACCAACAGGTCCCCGAACAGCTTCTAACTCCAAGCCATAAGACTACTAAATAAAATAGTTACCCTTACTATATGCATTGACCCCCCTTTCAACTAACTCTTTTGACTCATCACATACACTGCTGCTACTGCTTATTATCTATCTTGTTGCCTAGTCACTACCCATATGTACATACTGTATCTACTAGCTCAAATACCTCATACCCCTGCAATTTGACTCTGTACTTGTACCCCGTGTATATAGCCAAGTTATCGTTACTCATTGTGTATTTATTCCTTGTGTTATTATCTTTTTTATTATAAAAAAAAAGTTCTCTCTGCATTGTTGGGAAGTA
The DNA here is from genome assembly GCF_045679555.1 of Salvelinus alpinus. Taxonomy (NCBI): domain Eukaryota; kingdom Metazoa; phylum Chordata; class Actinopteri; order Salmoniformes; family Salmonidae; genus Salvelinus; species Salvelinus alpinus. The sequence continues at coordinate 62,914,770 of NC_092088.1, read as the reverse complement.
AGCTTTTCACTGTTAGTCTACACCTGTTGTTTACAAAGCATATGAAACAATTTGATTTGATCCTCACTGTAACCAATGCCTGTAAACTGGTTAAGATTATTAATCAACCTACCAGGGTGTTTACAAACACTACAGGAACTAAATCATCCACGTCTATTGATCACATTATTACTAATGCTGCAGAACTTTGTTCTAAAGCTGTATCCACACAGTAGTGGATAGATCCATGAAAGCTAAAGTTCCAAAGGCAGGGCCTAAAATAGTGTATAATTTTTTACATTTTTAAAAGTTGTACCTTTATTTAACTAGGCATGTCAGTTAAGAACACATTCTTATTTTAAGAGATAAGACGTTATACAATATCTTTTGTAGTGATTTCTATGGCTGCTGATTGGCAAACTTGCTTTAAATTGAGCAATGATGTGACTAAACAAATCAAAAACAAGAATAAACTGTATTGTTAAACTAAAATAAATAAAGTATGATGGAAAAAAGCTTTGGAGTTCTTTAAATGAAATGATGGACAGAAAGACTAATTCAACTCTAACTAATTCAAAAAATGAATGGAAGCATTGTAATTTTGAATTCTGTGAAGATAATCAATAATGAGAAACCACCTTAAAGCTGCAATATGTAATTTTTGGAGCGACCAACCAAATTCACATAGAAATGTGAGTTATAGATCTGTGATTCTCATTGAAAGCAAGTCTAAGAAGTGGTAAATCTGTTTTATGTGCGCTATTTCTATGCTTCCCGTTCACAAGTTTAGTTTTTGCGTCTTTTACTTTCGGTTTTGTACACAGGCTTTAACTTCTTATGGCTGCAGGAGCAGTATTGAGTAGCTTGGATGAAAGGTGCACAGAGGTGCCCAGAGTAAATGGCCTGCTCCTCAGTCATAGTTGCTAATATATGCATATTATTATTATTGGATAGAAAACACTCTGAAGTTTCTAAAACTGTTTGAATTATGTCTGTGAGTATAACAGAACTCATATGGCAGGCAAAAACCTGAGAAGTTCCACTTCCTGTTTGGAATTTTTCTGAGGCTGGTAGTTTTTCAACCAAGCTCTCATTGAAATTACAGCGAGATATGGATGAGTTTTCACTTCCTACGGCTTCCACTAGATGTCAACAGTCAATAGAACTTTGTCTGATGACTCTGATGTGGAGGGGGGCCGAAGGAGATAGGAATGAGTAATCACTGCCATGAGGTGACCACGCATTGAACGCCCGCGTTCATGTGAGAGGCAGCTCCGTTCCATCGCTCAACTGAAGTCAATGTAATTCTCCGGTTGGAACGTTATTCAAGGTTTACAACATTCTTAAGATTGATTCAATACATCGTTTGACATGTTTCTACTGACTGTTACGGAACTTTTGGACATTTCGTCACGTTATAGTGGACGCGCTTTGTGACTTTGGAATTGTTTACCAAACGCGCTAACCAAAGTAGCTAATTGGACATAAATAACGGACATTATCGAACACAGGAACATTGTGGACCTGGGATTCCTAGGACTGCATTCTGATGAAGTTCATCAAAGGTAATGAAACATTTATCATCATTTTCTGGTTTCTGTTGACTCCAACATGGCGGCTAATTTGGCTATTGTTCTGAGAACCGTCTCAGATTATTGCATGGTTATCTTTTTCCGTACAGTTTTTTTAAAATCTGACACAGCGGTTGCATTAAGGAGAGGTATATCTATAATTCCATGTGTATAACTTGTATTATCATCTACATTTATGATGAGTATTTCTGTTGAAACGATGTGGCTATGCAACATCACTTGATGTTTTTGGAACTAGTGAATGTAACGCGCCAATGTAAACTCAGATTTTTTTTATATAAATATGAACTTTATCAAACAAAACATGCATGTATTGTGTAACATGAAGTCCTATGAGTGTCATCTGATGAAGATCATCAAAGGTTAGTGATACATTTTTATCTCTATTTCTGCTTTTTGTGACTGCTATCCTTCGCTGGAAAAATGGCTGTGCTTATTGTGGTTTGGTGGTGACCTAACATAATCGTTTGTAGTGCTTTCGCTGAAAAGCATATTTGAAATCGGACACTTTGGTGGGATTAACAACAAGATTACCTTTAAAATGATATAAGACACATGTATGTTTGAGGAATTTTAATTATGAGATTTCTGTTGTTTGAATTTGGCGCCCTGCACTTTCACTGGCTGTTGTCATATCGATCCCGTTACCGGGATTGCAGCCATATTAAACAGCTGAAAATACTACTTTTGGTTATGGAAAATATATTTAACATCAGTTTAGATAATACAATGATTCTCTGGATTATACTTGCTTGTTTTATCACATAAACTGAAAATAGGCTATTAGAATTTATTAGAATTTTAGCAATCAGGAAATGTCAGAGTGATTTCTGCAGAGTGGATCTTTAAATGGAAAGCTATTGAAGATGGTAGCGGACTATATTGCCACTCCTTTTTGTCATATCTTTAATCTCAGCCTGGAGAAAAGTGTTTGTCCTCAGAACTGGAGGGAAGATAAAATCATTCCGCTACCCAAGAATGGGAAGTGCCCTTTACTGGTTCTAACAGCCGACCAATCAACTTGCTGCCGACTCTTAGCGCATTCTTGGAAAAATAAAAGGTTTGACCAGATAGAATGCTATTTCTCTGTGAACAAATTAACAGCAGACTTTCAACATGTTTTTATTTTTATTTTATTTCACCTTTATTTAACCAGGTAGGCTAGTTGAGAACAAGTTCTCATTTGCAACTGCGACCTGGCCAAGATAAAGCATAGCAGTGTGAACAGACAACACAGAGTTACACATGGAGTAAACAATAAACAAGTCAATAACATGGTAGAAAAAAAAGAGAATCTATATACAATGTGTGCAAAAGGCATGAGGTAGGCAATAAATCGAATAATTACAATTTAGCAGATTAACACTGGAGTGATAAATCATCAGATGATCATGTGCAAGAAGAGATACTGGTGTGCAAAAGAGCAGAAAAGTAAATAAATAAAAGCAGTATGGGGGGGTGAGGTAGGTAAATTGGGTGGGTAGTTTACAGATGGACTATGTACAGCTGCAGCGATCGGTTAGCTGCTCGGATAGCAGATTTTTAAAGTTGTTGAGGGAGATAAAAGTCTTCAACTTCAGAGATTTTTGCAATTCGTTCCAGTCGCAGGCAGCAGAGAACTGGAAGGAAAGGCGTCCAAATGAGGTTTTGGCTTTAGGGATGATCAGTGAGATACACCTGCTGGAGCGCGTGCTGCGGGTGGGTGTAGCCATCGTGACCAGTGAACTGAGATAAGGCGGCACTTTACCTAGCATAGCCTTGTAGATGACCTGGAGCCAGTGGGTCTGACGACGAACATGTAGCGAGGGCCAGCCGACTAGGGCATACAGGTCGCAGTGGTGGGTCGTATAAGGTGCTTTAGTAACAAAACGAATGGCACTGTGATAAACTGCATCCAGTTTGCTGAGTAGAGTATTGGAAGCTATTTTGTAGATGACATCGCCGAAGTCGAGGATCGGTAGGATAGTCAGTTTTACTAGGGTAAGTTTGGCGGCGTGAGTGAAGGAGGCTTTGTTGCGGAATAGAAAGCCGATTCTTGATTTGATTTTGGATTGGAGATGTTTGATATGAGTCTGGAAGGAGAGTTTGCAGTCTAGCCAGACACCTAGGTACTTATAGATGTCCACATATTCTAGGTCGGAACCGTCCAGGGTGGTGATGCTAGTCGGGCGTGCGGGTGCAGGCAGCGAACGGTTGAAAAGCATGCATTTGGTTTTACTAGCGTTTAAGAGCAGTTGGAGGCCACGGAAGGAGTGTTGTATGGCATTGAAGCTCGTTTGGAGGTTAGATAGCACAGTGTCCAAGGAAGGGCCGGAAGTATATAGAATGGTGTCGTCTGCGTAGAGGTGGATCAGGGAATCGCCCGCAGCAAGAGCAACATCATTGATGTATACAGAGAAAAGAGTCGGCCCGAGAATTGAACCCTGTGGTACCCCCATAGAGACTGCCAGAGGACCGGACAACATGCCCTCCGATTTGACACACTGAACTCTGTTGACATGTTAATAGAGAAGGGTACTCAACATGTACTGCACTGAAACAATTGACTGATGATTAGCTGAAAAATAAGAATACGAATATTGTGGGAGCTGTATTGTTAGACGTCAGTGCAGCCTTTGATTTTATTGACATTAATCTGTTATTGGAAAAACGTATGTGTTATCGTTTTAAATCCTCTATCATATCATGGGTTGAGAGCTACATATCTATCCAATAGAACAATGAGGGTTTTCTTTAATGGAAGCGTTTCTAATGTAAAACATGTAAAGTGTGATATTCCGCAAAGCAGCTCTCTTGGCCCTTCAAGGTTCTCAATTTTTACTAATGATCTACCACTAACATTAAACAAAGCCTGTCTTTCTATGTACGCTGATGATTCAACATTATACATGTCAGAATCTACAGCTAGTGAAATCACTGCAACCCTGCAAGAGTTGCAGTCAATTTTGGAATGGGTGGCTAGTAATAAACTAGACCTGAACATATCTAAAACTAAAAGCTTTGTATTTCATGCAAATTCTTCCCTAAGTTCTAGACCTCAGCTGAAATTGGAAATGAATGACGTGGCTGTTCAGCAAGTTGAGGAGAATAAACTCCTTGGTGTCACCTTAGACTTTAAATTGACATGGTCAAGGCATATTGATTAAATTGTTGCAAAGATGGGGAGAGGTCTGTCTGTGATAAAGAGATACTCAGTATTTTTGACACCACAGTAGATCAACCAAGTCCTGCAGGCTCTAGTTTGATCTAATCTTAACTATTTCCCTATGATATGGTCAAGTGCTGCAAAGAAGGACCTAGAAAAGCTGCAGATGGGCAGAACAGAGAAGCACGTCTTGACCTTCAATGTCCACAGAGGGCTAAGGTCAACAGTATGCATGTCAGTCTCTCTTGGCTCAAAGGATAGGAGAAATTGACTGCAACAATTTTTGTTTTTATGAGAAACTTTATTGTGTTTAAAATTACAAATAGTCTGTGTAATGAACTGTATAATCAGACATACTTACCCCACCAGACCCACCACCAGGGGTCTCTGTTACGGTCCCAAAATCCAGAATGAATTCAAAGCAAGGCACAGTATTATATAGAGCCATGATCACATGGAACTCCCACCTCAAATGACTCAAGAAAACAGCAAAATTAGCTTAAAAAGCTAAGAAAACAACACCTCATAACACCACATCTCTCCCCTATCTTACGTAGTTAATTAACCTAGTTAACCTCACTAGGGTATGTGGGACGGTAGCGTCCCACCTCATCAACAGCCAGTGAAACTGCAGGACGCCAAATTCAAAACAACAGAAATCGCATAATTAAAATTCCTCAAACATACAAGTATTTTACACCATTTTAAAGATACACTTGTTGTAAATCCAGCCACAGTGTAAGATTTCAAAAAGGCTTTACGACGAAAGCACATCAAACGATTATGTTAGGTCAGAGCCAAGTCACAGAAAAACACAGCCATTTTTCCAGCCAAAGACAGTAGTCACAAAAATCACTAACCTTTGATGATCTTCATCAGATGACACTCATAGGACTTCCTGTTACACAATACATGTATGTTTATATCCAAAAATCTGAGTTTACATTGGCGCGTTATGTTCAGTAGTTCCAAAACATCCGGTGATTTTGCAGAGAGCCACATCAATTTATAGAAATACTCATAATAAACATTGCTAAAAATACAACTGTTATGCATGGAATTTTAGATCCACTTCTCATTAATGCAGCCGCTGTGTCAGATTTCAAAAAAACTTAACGGAAAAATCACACCATGCAATAATCTGAGTACAGCGCTCAGAGACCAACACAACCCAAATAGATATCCGCCATATTGTGTAGTCAACAGAAGTCAGAAATAGCATTATTTCCTCCTTTTTGTTCGCACGTTTAGCCCAGTAATCAAAATTCATGAGGCGCGATCACTAGGTGCAGACGAAAAGTCAAAACTTCCGTTACAGTCCGTAGAAACATGTCAAACGATGTATAGAATCAATCTTTAGGATGTTTTTAACATAAATCTTCAATAATGTTCCAACCGGAGAATTCCTTTGTCTGTAGAATTGCAATGGAACGCAAGCTAACTATCATGTGAACGCGCGTGGCCAGCTCGTGGCTCTCTGGCAGACCTCTAACTCAATCCCCTCTCATTTGTCCCCACTTCACAGTAGTAGCCTCAAACAAGGTTCTAAAGACTGTTGACATCTAGTGGAAGCCTTAGGAAGTGCAATATGACCCCATAGACACTGTGTATTTGATAGGCAAAGAGTTGAAAAACTACAAACCTCAGATTTCCCACTTCCTGGTTGGATTTCTTCTCAGGTTTTTGCCTGCCATATGAGTTATGTTATACTCACAGACATCATTCAAACAGTTTTAGAAACGTCAGAGTGTTTTCTATCCAAATCCACTAGTTATATGAATATTCTAGCTTTTATGGCTGAGTAGCAGGCCGTTTAATTTGGGCACACTTTTCATCCAAAATTCCCAAAATTCCCAATCCCCCTACCCTAGTGAAGTTAAGGCATATGTATATGTAGTAATGTATGTATTATATGCGTGCAAGTCTGTAATGTCTATGTTAATGTTTTTAAATGTACGTAAATTGTAAGGTATTGTCTGTATTGTATTTTTTGTTATGTGTCGGACCCCAGGAAGACTAGCTGTTGCCATTGATGTCGGCTAATGGGGATCGCAATAAAATCTAAATTCAATGTTTGTGTGTGTGTGTGTTTGTTTGTTTGTGTGTGTTTGTGCGTGTGTGTGTGTGTTTTCAGCCTACTTCCTTGTGTAACGATTCTCCTCTTCGTCTGAGGAGGAGTAGGAAATATCGGACCAATGTGCAGCGTGGTAAGTGTCCATAATTAGATTTTTAATAAATCAACTGAACACTGAACAAAATAACAAAAGCACAAACAAACAACTGAAACAGTTCTGTATGGTGAAACACAGACACAGAAAATAACTACCCACAACCCATAGTGGGAAAACAGGCTACCTAAGTATGATTCTCAATCAGAGACAACGATCGACACCTGCCTCTGATTGAGAACCATACTAGGCCAAACACATAGAAATATAACACACAGAACAAAACATAGAATAACAACATAGAATGCCCACCCCAACTCACGCCCTGGCCAAACTAAAATAAAGACATAAAAAAGGAACTAAGGTCAGAACGTGACACCTTGTCTCTTTCTCATTGAAGTTCAAGTTATTAAACTCCTGTAAAAAGGCAGACTTCCAAACATGTAATGATGAACCAGCAGAAAATATCACAACACTCACATAAAACAGGTGCACTTAAGGTTTTTTAATAAATACTTAAACAAATGTAGCAATATGTACATTTTTATAATAATATATTAATCATGGGCCTCCGTCACCGTTAAAACTGTGATTTCACTGAACTGTGACTTCATAGATTTTTTCTTCTTCATGTCTATCCCTCGTTTCCCTCTCTACGACCATCCAGGCACACTCGCGCACGCACGCACGCACGCACGCACGCACGCACGCACGCACGCACGCACGCACGCACGCACGCACGCACGCACGCACGCACGCACACACACACACACACACACACACACACACACACACACACACACACACACACACACACACACACACACACACACACACACACACACACACACACACACACACACACACACACACACACACACACACACACACACACACACACACACACACACACACACACACACACACACACACACACACACACACACACACACACACACTTCATTGACACACTAATAAAATCATTTTATGTAAGAGTCTGTTTTGGATTCAGCCCATGTCTGAAAAATTACATTTTCGGCTCAACTGAGAGCCTTAATTGAAACGCTGTTCACCTCCTGGCTATTGGCTACCTACTGACGTGAGAAATGCTGGTGACCTGCAGCAAGACACACTGACACACTCCTGCTGTCTTTCTGTATGTCTATATGATGACATGAAACGGCTCTGCAAACACACTAGTGAAAGGGATAGAGTAGAGGAGGAGAGGATAATTTTTATGAATAAGTAATGTGTCAGAAGTAAGGCAATGGTTTTGTAGTGTCATTATACCCAGAAACGGATTGGTCATAGGACAGTTTGCGCAAATGCCAGACGGGCTGGTCCTCCTTTAGCTCTGTTTGGGAAGAATTACTATTACTTGGGCCTCAAGGGAAAAAATAGGCAGTGTGTTCAAATACAGCAAGTCATGTGTCGGCAAGAACCCATACATGTGACATAGGTAAGGCCTTGTGTTTTGGTTAAACATTTCACATAACCTGGATTTTTACACTTTTTAAACTTCTTCGGGATCGGTGTCCCAGAACGATTAAGCTAATGTAGGCAAATGCGATTAGCATGAGGTTGTAAGTAACAAGAACATTTTCCAGGACATAGACATATCTGATATTGGCAGAAAGCTTACATTTTTGTTAATCTAACTGCACTATCCAATTTATTACAGTGAAATAATACCATGCTATTGCTTGAGGAGAGTGCACCTTTTTGAATATGAAAAGTTATTAATAAACAAATTAGGCACATTTGGGCAATCTTGATACAACATTTTGAACAGAAATGCAATGGTTCATTGGATCAGTCTAAAACTTTGCACATACACTGCTGCCATCTAGCATCCAAAATCTAAATTGCACCTGAGCTGGAATAATACATTATGGCTTTTCTCTTGCATTTCAAAGATGATGGTACAAAAAAATACAAAAGAACGGTTGGTTTTTTCTTTGTATTAAAGCTTTTTCATAGAACTGCCATTTTCTTTTTATGTCAGATGTTCCAGCACAATCATCAGATAATTGCTTAAAATAAAGGTTCAAATCCAGGTCATGTGACCTGATTACTACAACAAAGGCCTCTAGACATAGGATAAGGTCAAATAGTTTATATAAATGACTTAACCCTGGTGTGGTGTTCATGCGTTTGTCATTCGCCCAATGTTCACAGGTCTGATGGAACCACATTATTGGGTTCTTAAAACAATACAGCCATAACAATTTACATGAAAACACTTAATACTTAATACTAAGATGTTGACTTATATCAATTACAAGCAATATAGACAGCATACATGGTCAAAATTTGCCATTTACCTCTGCTAGATCACATTTATAAAAATGTAAACAAAAATCAATTATAATCGAGATATGGGTGGAATAAATCATGTTTATCTTGAACAAATTGAAATGAAACAAGGTTTTCATCACTATTGCTGTTTATTGCTTTGAACTGAACACATTGGAAGGACACATTTTACATACAGTATTTTATGGAAATGATAAATGACCAATTAAGGCCGGTCTACACACCACACGAGGGACAGAGTTTTACTGTGTGTGTGTTGCAAATGTATTTCTTGCACTTGATGCATGTGTACTGTGTCTTTCTGTCCTTCTTGCATCCACACACATATTTTGCAGCTATAGCCAGTCACCAGCTTGTCTAAATTGTCCACCCCTCCTTTTGTGGCATTGTAACCAATTATGATTTCTGTTTTTTCTATTCCTGGCCACAGATTCTCCCATCCCTATGCAGCGTATTCATGTGCACCACATTTTTGCCTTTCTTTGGCACGTAGAACACTAGGGACGTGTCGGCCGTGAACACAAACTTAGAGGAATTGATAGGCCTGTTCCGTGTATTCAACAACTGAGGTGGGAGCTCTGGTTTGTTTTTGCGTACTGTTCCTACCATCGTCTGCTTCCTCTTGTGGAGCTCCTGTCCCATCTTGTGCGAAGTAAAAAAGCTATCGCATGTGATGTTGTGGCCACGGAGTCCCTGTGTTACGTCCAAGACAACCCGTATCCCTTGGTTCTTCTCAGGGGCTCCTCCATCTGGCTTCCCTTAATACACATGCAAGTTTCACGCATATGTTGAAGCAGCATCACAGGCAGCCCAGATCTTGATTCCATATTTTGCGTGTTTAGACGATATGTACTGCCGGAAGGGGCAGCGGCCCTTAAATGGCATTAGCTGCTCATCAACAGCAACGCTGAGCCCAGGGTTGTAAAACAGGGGAAGGCGGTCCACCCACACTAACCTGATTGCAGCTAGCATGTCTCTCTGCCGCTGAGCTGCTCTGGTGTCTCGGTTATCGAAGCGGATAATTGTGGAAGTTTTCCAGAGACATTTTTGCACAGAAAAGTTATCTGCCAGTTTCTGCATCACACAGGGATTCTGTGGATTCCCCATTTGATCTTTATGTCCTGCACATGAGTAACCGCCATCTGCGCCGGCCCTGGTTGCATCCTTATCATATTGGCAGCCATGTGGGGTGGCTCATCACTTGGGAAATTCCACAATTTTTTAACACCCATATTACTCCTCTTGCAGGCTGCTGATGATGAGCTGGTTGCTGACGAGCTGGTCCTGGGGCTGGGTGCTGACGGGCTGGTCCTGGGGCTGGCTGAGGGTCAATCTCATATTCTTCTAACAACTCACTGTCAGACCCTTGAATTGACAGAGACATGGTCCTCATATTCAGAAAATTCTTAATCTTCCAATGTGGAAGACGCTTCTTCCACACTAGCTTCTCTCTCTGCAAAACTTATTTTGAAGGCCCTCTGAGCAGAGATTTTTTTTTGCCATACTGATTGATTGTGGTAAGAAGCCAAACATGCAAAGCTATTTATTCATTGTGTCCCTCCCCCAATGTGGGAAAATACAGATTTGCTTTTACAATGTATCAAAATTATGTATCAAAATAATGTATTGTAATAACATTGTGCAGGTCCCCGCAAGACATTGTGTAGTTTCACACACTACAAAGGGTAAACAGTGCGAGAAAAGCAGGAGACAGGCAGAATAGCAGGGTTCTTGGTGCTATGTTGAAACAGCATGCCCACAGAGTGATGGCACACAACAAACCTTTTTGTTTCCTTTTTACTTGTTTTCAGCTACACACACTTATCCACACTTTCAATACCCTCGGGTCCAGTGGACCCGAACAACGCATATGTAATATAAATGTGTAGGGGGGTGCTCTTTTACAGAAAATGTGCCAAGGCCAATGAGTCTCAGGTTGAAAAAATAATGAATTGTATCATTTTTCTTTTAGTAAACATTGAAAAAGGGTCCCACAGACCCGAACAACACACAAGGGTTAAATGGGAAAAAAAGGCACACATTTTAGACTAAAACTAAATTGTACACAGACATGTTATATGCAAGTTTTGTTGTCAGATGCAAATTAGCTGTTTGTTCACTGAACAAACATAAACAGATTTGATCTGAAACTTCTCAGATGGTGAAATATTTTTTTAATAGAGCTTGCCTCTTCTAATGAATATTTCAGAGGATATGCACTGTGTGTACTTTACTGTATCCTGCTGTATCTCCCAAACACACACACACATACAGTACACATATACGCACACACCCGTGCAGGCACAAACATATACGCATATGGTATGGCATCTGAGATTAGACAGCGGTGCATTAAATATGAAACAGTGTGTGTGTGTGTGTGTGTGTGTGTATGTGTGTGTCTGTGTGTGTGTGTGTGTGTGTGTGTGTGTGTGTGTGTGTGTGTGTGGGTGTGTGTGTGTGTGTGTGTGCGCGTCAGACCTGCATTTTAAATAAAAATCTCAGTAGGCAGCTTCAGAAAAGAAAACCCCAAAAATATATATTTTTTAAATTGTTTTGCATTGTGTAAAATCTTTCCATTTGACAAAACAGAAATAGGTATTTCTGGATAGGAACTACAGCAAAATGAAAACAATACTTGTGGGCTAAGTCGGATTCATGATTTTGAACTTTTGGATTCATGAAAAAACTGTTTTCACCAATTTGGTGTAATTTTCTCAAAGCAAGTTGCGATATTATGATTATGCCGCATGGGGTCGTCTGCTGCCGTCTGTAGATTATGGAGTGCAGTGTAGGCTCCTCAGAGGAGGAAGGGAAGGACCATCCGCTCAGTGAATTTGAGAAAAATGTTAAAAGTGAAATGTTTTTAGATAAAACTATACTAAATATATTCACGTCACCAAATCATTTATTAAAACACACTGTTTTGTAATGAGGCTCTACAGTAGCCTCAACAGCACTCTCTGTGGTAGCAACATGGTGTAGCCGGGGGACAGCTAGTTCCCCTTCTCTTCTGGGTACTTTGACTTTACAAAACCTAGGACATTACAAAACCTAGGAGGCTCATGGTTCTCACCCTGTTCCATAGACTTACACAGTAATTATGACGACTTCCGGAGGACGTCCTACAACCTATCAGAGCTCTTGCAGCATTAACTGACTTGTTGTCCACCCAATCAAAGGATCAAAGAATGAATCTAGTACTGAAAGAATAAGCTACAGCAAACTAGCACTACAGTGCAGAAAATGTGGTGACTAGTTGACTCAAAGAGAGAGGAAGAGAATAGTTGAACAGTTTTGAGCAAAATAATATTTTCAAAAATGAAGGAGAAACATGAGAGAGAGAGAGAGCTATATTTCATTGTATTTTTTCTCTCACTTTCACTTACTTAGCTAGCTAATGCAGCTAGCTAGTTTAGCCTACTCAAACAACCGGCTCAAACAGAGAGGGATGCTATGTTAGCTAGCTGGCTAAGGCTATCCAACACTGGTTTTATTAATTTATTGCCACCGGGGCCCGCCAGTGTAACTGCTAAACTGCTTGCTGTACACTTTTCTGCATGATTGTAGTGGGTTTACTAACATGTTAGTTCTAGTAGCTATGTTGATTATGAAGTTAGCTAATATGGTGACAACGATGTAGGCTGTTTGTAGCAGTTAACGGTTATGGTATGAAGGTTTGGCTTGGAAAGGTTTTTTGGCCTGGTCACAGACAGCTGTTGTGTTGTGCACTGAACCACAAGAGAATGGAATAGGTGAGAGGAGAAGAGTGCGAGAAGGAATTATATTACAAGCAAAGTGTTCATGCTGTTTGTATGTGGCTGATATGAAATGATTAAGTTTCGGTATGAATTCTGAGTGAATAAGTTCATGGTTAAGGTTTGGGATAGGGTTAAAACAGAAAAATGAAAATAAAAAAGCAAGTACCTGGCACTGAGATTGAACCCACGATCCTCAGAGCCATAGCCTGCTGTTTAAGCCCATCTTTAAGCCCATTCCCAACACCCTAGCTCGTCGCGAGCCTACTAGATTTGATAGGCACTTGCATTGCCCCTAGTCGACAGTAGGAAATTGCCATGAAAATAAAATGCCACCCCATGCCATAATTTCACCATTTCAAATATGCCTAAATATGCCATAATCGACTAAGATTTGGACTGAATTTTTTATACTGAGTATGTTTCAGTATTTCTTATGTAGAGAGGGAAGAACACAGGACTTGAAGAAGTGATCTTGTAGCTATGGGTGGAATGCACCATCACATGTACCATAAAGTTATCATGTTTTTGTTGACATTGTTTCTTGACATTGATAGACTGTATACTACTTTTGAAGATCTAGAGCAATCTTTGATCCATTTGATACCCATTCTACCCAGTCCACACACAAACTATCCCAGTATTTCCCGAACTAGGTCCTTCGGACCCCAAGGGGTGCACGTTTTGCTTTTTGCCTTAAAACTAAACAGCTGATTAAAATGATCAAAGCTTGATAATTATTTGATTATTTGAATCAGCTGTGTAGTGCTAGGGTAAAAACCAAACGTGCACCACTGGGGTCCCGAGGAACGAGTTAGGGAAAGCCTGAATTATCATGTGCATTTCATAACAAATGGTGGCTTGGTGAATTTAGGTCACTTACAATTCACTATGAGCAATTCTGGCTCAGACATGGCAACTTATTATTATACACTCAAGCGTGTACAGTAGCAGTTAAAAGTTTGGACACTCATTCAAGTTTTAATTTTAATTTTAACTATTTTCTATATTGTAGAATAATAGTGAAGACATCAAAACTATGAAATAACACATATGGAATCATGTAATAACCCAAAAAGTGTTAAATAAATCAAAACATATTTGATATTCATCAAATAGCACCCATTTGCCTTGATGACAGCTTTGTATAATCTTGGCATTCTCTCTACCAGCTTCAACTGGAATGCTTTTCCAACAGTCTTGAAGAAGTTCCCAAATATGCTGAGCACTTGTTGGCTGCATTTCCTTCAGTCTGCGGTGCAACTCATCCCAAACCATTTCAAGTGTGTTGAGGTCGGATGACTGTGGGGGCCAGGTCATATGATACAGCAGTCTATCACTTTCCTTCTTGGTCAAATAGCCCTTACACAGCCTGGAGGTGTGTTGGGTCATTGTCCTGTTTAACTTCTGGCGCCGGCAGAGATGGCCGCCTCGCTTCGCGTTCCTAGGAAACTTTGCAGTATTTAGTTTTTTTACCTGACACCCTAGACCCACTCCAATTTGCTTACTGACCCAATAGGTCCACAGACGAAGCAATCGCTAACACACTGCACACTGCCCTAACCCATCTGGACAAGAGGAATACCTATGTGAGAATGCCGTTCATCGACTACAGCTCAGCATTTAACACCATAGTACCCTCCAAACTCGTCATCAAGCTCGAGACCCTGGGTCTCGACCCCGCCCTGTGCAACTGGGTACTGGACTTCCTGACGGGCCGTCCCCAGGTGGTGAGGGTAGGAAACAACATCTCCACCCCGCTGATCCTCAACACTGGGGCCCCACAAGGGTGCGTTCTGAGCCCTCTCCTGTACTCCCTGTTCACCCACGACTGCCGAACTAGGTCCTCCGAACTAGGTCCATGCACGCCTCCAACTCAATCATCAAGTTTGCGGACGACACTACAGTGGTAGGCTTGATTACCAACAACGACGAGACGGCCTACAGGGAGGAGGTGAGGGCCCTCGGAGTGTGGTGTCAGGAAAATAACCTCACACTCAACGTCAACAAAACAAAGGAGATGATTGTGGACTTCAGGAAACAGCAGAGGGAGCACCCCCCTATCCACATCGACGGGACAGTAGTGGAGAGGGTAGTAAGTTTTAAGTTCCTCAGCGTACACATCACGTACAAACTGAATTGGTCCACCCACACAGACAGCGTTGTGAAGAAGGCGCAGCAGCGCCTCTTCAACCTCAGGAGGCTGAAGAAATTCGGCTTGTCACCAAAAGCACTCACAAACTTCTACAGATGCACAATCGAGAGCATCCTGTCGGGCTGTGTCACCGCCTGGTACGGCAACTGCTCTGCCCACAACCGTAAGGCTCTCCAGAGGGTAGTGAGATCTGCACAACGCATCACCGGGGGCAAACTACCTGCCCTCCAGGACACCTACACCACCCGATGTCACAGGAAGGCCATAAAGATCATCAAGGACAACAACCACCCGAGCCACTGCCTGTTCACCCCGCTATCATCCAGAAGGCGAGGTCAGTACAGGTGCATCAAAGCAGGGACCGAGAGACTGAAAAACAGCTTCTATCTCAAGGCCATCAGACTGTTAAACAGCCACCACTAACATTTAGTGGCTGCTGCCAACATACTGACTCAACTCCAGCCACTTTAATAATGGGAATTGATGGAAATGTATGTAAAAATTTATCACTAGCCACTTTAAACAATGCCACTGAATATAATGTTTACATTAATGTTTACCCTACATTACTCATCTCATATGTATATACTGTACTCTATACCATCTACTGCATCTTGCCTATGCCGTTCTGTACCATCACTCATTCATATATCTTTATGTACATATTCTTTATCCCTTTACACTTGTGTGTGTATAAGGTAGTAGTTGTGGAATTGTTAGGTTAGATTACTCGTTGGTTATTACTGCATTGTCAGAACTAGAAGCACAAGCATTTCGCTACACTCGCATTAACATCTGCTAACCATGTGTATGTGACAAATAAAATTTGATTTGATTTGATTTAAAAACAAATGATAGTCCCACTAAGCGCAAACCAGATGGGATGGCGTATCGCTGCAGAATGCTGTGGTAGCCATGCTGGTTAAGTGTGCCTTGAATTATAAATAAATCACTAACAGTGTCACCAGCAAAGCACCCCACACCATCACACCTCCTCCATGATTCACGGTGGGAACCACACATGCAGAGATAATCCGTTCACCTACTCTGTGTCTCATAAAGACACGGCGGTTGGAGCCACAAATCTCAAATTTGGACTCCTCAGACCAAAGGACAGATTTCCACCGATCTAATGTCCATTGCTGGTGTTTCTTGGACCAAGCAAGTCTCTATTTCTAATTGGTATCCTTTAGTAGTGCTTTCTTTGCAGCAATTCGACTATGAAGGCCTGCTTCATGCAGTCTCCTTTGAACAGTTGATGTTGAGATGTGTCTGTTACTTGAACTCTGTGAAGCATTTATTTGGGCTGCAATTTCTGAGGCTGGTAACTCTAATGAACTTATCCTCTGCAGCAGAGGTAACTGGGTCTTTCTTTTCTGTGGCGGTCTTCATGAGTGCCAGTTTCATCATAGCTCTTGATGGTTTTTGCGACTGCATTTGAATAAACTTTTGAAGTTCTTGAAATGTTCCGTATTGACGGACCTTCATGTCTTGAAGTAATGATGGACTGTCATTTCTCTTTGCTTTTTTGAGCTGTTCTTGCCATAATATGGACTTGGTCTTTTACCAAATACGGCTATCTTCTGTATACCACCCCTACCATGTCACAACACAACTGATTGGCTCAAACGCATTAAGAAGGAAAGAAATTCCACAAATTAACTTTTAACAAGGCACACCTGTTAATTGAAATGCCTTCCAGGTGACTAACTCATGAAGCTGGTTGGGAGAATGCCAAGAGTGTGCAAAGCTGTCATCAAGGCATAGGGTGGCTACTTTAAAGAATCTCAAATATAAAATATATTTTGATTTATTTAACACTTTTTTGTTTACTACATGATTCCATATGTATTTTTTCATTGTTTTGATGTCTTCACTATTATTCTATAATATAGAAAATTGTAAAAATAAAGAAAAACCCTTGAATGAGTAGGTATGTCTGAAATTTTGACTGGTACTGTATGTGTCACAACTTATTTTGCTAACAGTAGAAATTGTGTGTATGCATCACATATGTTCCTACTAAGGATAGAATGTTGTGTTTGTCCAGATTTGCTTCCGTTCCTCTCCTCGCCCCAACCTGGGCTCGAACCAGGGACCCTCTGCACACATTGACAACAGTCACCCTTGAAGCATCGTTACCCATCCCTCCACAAAAGCCGCGATCCACCAGTTACACTACTATCACTGATCTCATGTAGTTGGCATGGCTGCTCTTTGTAATGGTTAAGTTTAGGGTAAGTGGTTAAAGTAACTGTCCAGTGTTTTCAGATTTCTATTACATACAAACTATAATTAATTACAATATTAGTGAAATAGTTTTCCTTACAAAAAAGTGTCATTAAGTATGTTTAAAAGCAGCTTTTCTTTGTTGGAATGGTGTTCGCGTACCCCAACAACAGAATGGTGTGGGAGTATACTGGACGTTAAAAATATTCATGCGAGTAGATTGCTGATTGGCCAGCTCATCCTCAAAAATAAAATACCAAAACATTTTTAAACAGTATGGTTTTGATAGAAGTTTGAGGTGGTGTTGTCTACTTTTTTCTTTTTTTTATTCTCAAATGTATGCTTTGGCCACAAATACGAGTATAGGATGAGTGAACAACATTATTTGGGTATGAAATAACAGAGTATTGCTTTTTAAAAGTGAGATTTTAACTGGACAGTCACTTTAAAGAAGCAGATCTTGGATTAAATGAATAATAGCAGCAGTTCATGGTTTATGATCCACATTTGCTGTGTGACTTGTTCCAGCTAGCTTGGCCCAAAACAAAACAGTTAGCCTCTGCCAGACTCAAGGTCAGTCTGGGATCTAACAATAGCAGATGCCTGACAGCTAGTCCCTTTGTAGACACATGTACTAATAGTGTGTGTGTGTGTGTGTGTGTGCGCGCGCATGTGTGCATGTGTGTGCGCATGGGCTTGTTCGTGTCCTCCTGAAGCAATTAAATAAGACAAGAGCTGTATCTCTATACCAGGGGTGGGCAAACTTTTTCACTTGAGGGATTTAGAAATTCAATGGAAGGCCAAATGTCGAATATCGCCTTGAATCTCGAGTGACCTGGCTGGAACAGCCATTTATGAGTTTTCAGTAGTGACACGTTCAAGTGTATGTGTGTGTCCTGGAGCAGTGTGTGTGTGTGTGTGTGTGTGTGTGTGTGTGTGTGTGTGTGTGTGTGTGTGTGTGTGTGTGTGTGTGTGTGTGTGTGTGTGTGTGTGTGTGTGTGTGTGTGTGTGTGTGTGTGTGTGTGTGTGTGTGTGTGTGTGTGTGTGTGTGTGTGTGTGTGTGTGTGTGTGTGTGTGTGTGTGTGTGTGTGTGTGTGTGTGTGAGAGAGAGAGAGAGACAGACACAGAGTACTCTCCACAGCAGCCCTTTGCTTGGTAGCTGGGTGGCTTAAGGCTACAAGGTTCAGGGTGAAGCTCTGCCCTTGTCATCTGTTATGACTCATGTGTGCGTGTGTGTGTGTCTGTGTGTCTGTGTTTTCTAAATGGCTATGGTATTTGTATACTACCACAGTGAATACAGCATTTCTGATGCAGCCATTCAGTATATGATTATCAAATGGAATGACAATTCAATCAATCAAATACATGTTGAAGGTCAAGGTCCCTGCTCCCCTGAAAGTATTCCTCAGTTGATCCGAACCAGGGGAGATGGGACTGATCATGTAAGTGGATTAGAGTTGGAGTCCCTTATCGAGATTTTTTTTTAACCATTCCCTTATGAAGGTAAATTTTGCCCGGAACAGAGCTAGGTATGGGTCTCAAACTTGTAAAACACGTAATATTTATATACAGTATACACTACATGACCAAAAGTATGTAGACACCTGCTCATCGAACATCTCATTCAAAAGATCATCAAGGACAATAACCATCCGAGCCACTGCCTGTTCACCCCGCTTCCATCCAGAAGGCAAGGTCAGTACAGGTGCATCAAAGCTGGGACAGAAAGATTGAAAAACAGCTTCTCAAGGACATCAGATTGATAAACAACCACTACTAGCACAAAGAGGTGGCTTCCTACCTACAGACTTGATATCATTGGCCACTTTACAGTTTTTTCCAATTGCTAACACACTAAAACTACATGCACAGCACAATTATTTAAACTGACACACAGAGAGCAAAACCTCTTCTCAAGTCTCCAAAAGTCTTAACACATTTTCTGCTTTACACACATTTTGCAATTCAAAATGGCACTTTTTAAATGCACTGCACACGGTTCTCTGCATAAGACACAACAATCTGACATAACGTCACATGTTTGCCATTTCAAAACACTGCCATTCAAAATGACACTACATGAGCTAATTGGCCAATACATGTGCCACCTGGCCAAACACCTCAATGGTTAATTGTTACCACTTCAATCAGGATGTAAGCACTATGAAAAGACCACAGGTGAGCACCTTTTGTTTTACAACAACAATGGAAGCCGTTGCAGAGAGAGGAAGAGGAAGAGGGAGGGTGAGAATGAGAGGGGGAGGAAGAGTGAGAGGTAGAGGTAGAGCTGGTAGAGGAGTTCATGGCCAAAGAAGACAACAACTTTCAAATGAAATCAGAGCAACTTTAGTTGATCATGTCATCAACCATGGGCTGACAATGCGAGATTCTGGACAGAGAGTGCAGCCCAACTTGAGCCGTTTTACTGTCGCCTGTGTCATCCGGACATTTAGACTGGAGTACAGGTATGTAACCAAAATTTATTTCACACTACACCCCATGTCATATTGTATCAGTTGTGTGACACCTGTTTACTTCATGAATGGCTGATGTCATACACTAACTGCACAAATTTCCTGTAGAATTTACTCTAATGTGGGGGAAATATCTTTAGGCTGCATTGTCCAAGCCCTATATTTTTGTTTTTTTGTTTTTCTAAAGGACTGAGAGACGCAACCATGGTGGAGGAAGGGGTCAAATGTTCACCGGGGTACAGGAAGCTGCCATTGTAAACTTGGTTTTGGAAAAGAATGAAATCAGATTACGAGAAATTCAAAGCCACATCATCCAAGACAACACCATATTCAACAACATTCAATGAGTCAGTCTGTCCACATTGGCTCGCATTCTCAAGCGAAATCAAATCAGAATGAAACAACTTTATAAGGTGCCGTTTGAGAGAAACTCTCAAAGAAACAAAGAGGTCCGACGAGCATATGTGGATGTAAGTACAATATTGACTGCAGTACACTACACGCAACATTGTTTCCTAGTGTACTGGATAACACCATATTGACTGCTTTTGTTCTTTGTTTTCAGGGAGTACTGGAAATGGATGCTCATGCAATCCCACATGAGTTCATCTTTATAGATGAGGCTGGGTTCAACCTAGCAAAGACCAAACGAAGGGGGAGAAACGTCATTGGCCACAGAGCCATTATAGATGTTCCTGGCCAACGTGGTGGGAACATCACAATGTGCGCTGCCATCTCCAATACGCATGGTGCCCTCCACCGTCATGCCAACCTTGGAACATACAACACAGCCCATATTCTCACATTTCTGGACAGACTCCACAACATTCTCATACCACCAGAGCGTATGAATGATGCAGACCATCAAAGAACCCGGTACGTTGTAGTATGGGACAACGTGAGCTTTCATCGTGCAGCCCCAGTCCAAAACTGGTTTGCTGACTACCCACCATTTCTCGTGGCATGTGATGAGATTGATGTGGGTGCGATTCAGGGATGGATAAGGCACTCAAGGCGCTTCTTCCCTCGATGGGGGAAGATAATGCCTGTGATGTGGAAGAGGCGTTGTGGCCAGACCCAGCTGTTGTGGCCAGACCCAGCTGTGCGGCAAGATGCTGCCTAATTATTTTTCTTGACTCTTTTTTTCTCTATATTTTTTTGAATTTTCTTTTTCAGCTTACTGTTTTTTTGTGAGCATATTTTTGTTCAGTCCAATGTAAATATATCTGCTGTGCATCTGCTGTGCATATATTGCACTGACTTGTTTGGTGAAAAATAAAAAATAAAATGTTTCAACAGCATGTGTGTGTATCTGCAAATATTTCTGTGCATCTGAAGAATTTTCTACAATTTGAACTATTTTAGTATTATGGCAAAGCATACCAAAGATGAGTGCTTTTCATTATGCCCAACAGTGTGTAGTTGGTTAGACAAAAATCTGGTAATATGAATGAAGTGTGTGCCATTTCGTGCAAACATTTGATTTTGATAATGCTACATGTAGTTTTGGTTGCAGTGCTTCATTTTGCAGGATAGATGAGGTATTTTGCAGTTTGGGTGTGTGGTTTTGTGAATTGTGTTAAGTATTTTGATAAAACCAGCCTAGTTTGCAAAATTGGGTTTTAGCAATTGGGAAAAACTGTAATAAATGGAACACTAGTCTACTTTAATAATGGCACTTTAAGAATGTTTACATTTCTCGCATTTGCTCATCTTATATGTATATACTGTATACTGTATCTTTCACTATATATTCTTTACTATCTATTGCATCTTAGCCGCTCTGTCATCACTCATCCATATATTTTATACTTATATATTCTCATCCCATTCCTTTGCTAGATTATGTGTATTAGTTTTGTTGTGGAATTTGTTAGATATTAGGTTTTGTTGTGGAATTGTTAGATATTACCTGTTAGATACTGCTACACTGTCAGATCTAGAAGCATGAGCATTTCACTACACTCGCAATAGCATCTGGTAACCATGTGTATGTGACCAATAAAACTGTATTTTATTTTATTTGACCCGGAAAGGGCCTTCCCCAAACTGTTGCTACAAAGTTGGGAGCACAGGTCTTGCACAGATCTTGCCATCCGGCCACTCAGGAACATTCACTGTCTTCTTGGTATGCAACTCCAGTGCATATTTCGTCTTGTGTTTTAAGAACTTCTTGTCAATAGGGGGGCGCTGTTTTCACTTTGGAAAAAATCGTGCCCAATTTAAACGGCCTTGTACTCTATTCTAGATCATACAATATGCATATTATTATTACTATTGGATAGAAAACACTCTCAAGTTTCTAAAACTATTTGAATTATATCTGTGAGTAAAACAGAACTCATTTTGCAGCAAACTTCCATACGGGAAGTGAAAAATCTGAAAACGAGGCTCTGTTTCAGGGCCTGCCTATTCAATTGCCTTATATTTATCGATATGCATGCACTTCATACGCCTTCCACTAGATGTCAACAGGCAGTGGAAGGTGGAATGGGGTGTCTAGCTTGATCTGAGGTCGAACAAGAGCTTTTGGAGTGACAGGTCAGCCATTTTGTCAGTTTTCCAAGGCGCGCGAAGGAGCTCCACATTGTCTTCTGAAAAGCGGTCGGTATACACGGCGAATATCTCCGGCTCTGATTTTATTTGATACATTTGATAATAATATCATAAAGTAGGTTTTTTCAACCGACTTTTATCAGTTTATTCAACGTTTATTGGGACTTTTGGAGTTTTCCGTTCTTTGCGCCAAGAGAGGATGGGAATGTTAGTAACCTTGGCTAGCATTGTGGCGCGAATTCGACAGAAGAAATGGCCATTCTAAAACCAAACAACGATTTATTCTGGACCAAGGACTCCTTGTACAACATTCTGATGGAAGCTCAGCAAAAGTAAGAAAAAATGTATGTTATTTCGTATTTCTGTGTAAAATATTGACTCCTATTCTCCGCCGTGTTGGTGAGTGCTGTCTCACAATAACGCAAGCTGTATGTTAAGTTATTTTTAAAAATCTAACACAGCGGTTGCATTAAGAACCAGTGTATCTTTCATTTGCCATACCACAAGTATGTTTTATGTAAAGTTTATGATGAGTTCTTTGGTCAGATTAGGTGAGTGTCCAAAATATCTAAGGACATTCTGGGAAAATGTTGCTACATATTCACAATGTATAACCACGATTGCAGCGCTAAATATGCACATTTTCGAACAAAACATACGTGTATTGTATAACATGATGTTATAAGACTGTCATCTGATGAAGTTGTCCAAAGGTTAGTGATTAATTTTATATATTTTGCTGGTTTTTGCGAAAGCTACCTTTGCGGTGAATAAATGCGTTTGTGTGTTTGGCTATTGTGGTAAGCTAATATAATTCTACATTGTGTTTTTGCTGTAAACCACTTAAAAAATCGGAAATATTGGCTGGATTCACAAGATGTTTATCTTTCATTTGCTGTACACCATGTATTTTTCATAAATGTTTTATGATGAGTATTTATGTATTTCACGTTGCTCTCTGTAATTATTCTGGCTGCTTCGGTGCTATTTGTGATGGTAGCTGCAATGTAAAACTATGATTTATACCTCAAATTTGCACATTTTCCAACAAAACATAAATGTATTGTATAACATGTTATAAGACTGTCATCTGATGAAGTTGTTTCTTGGTTAGTGACTAATTATATCTCTATTTTGTCGGTTTTGTGAAAGCTGGTGAAAACATGGTGAAAATATGCGGTTGTGTGTTTGGCTATTGTGGTTAGCTAATAGAAATACATATTGTGTTTTCGCTGTAAAACATTTTAAAAATCGGAAACGATGGCTGGATTCACAAGATGTTTATCTTTCATTTGCTGTATTGGACTTGTGATTTCATGAAAATTATATTATATGATATCCCTGTCCCGTTAGGCTAGGCTATGCTAGTCAGCTTTTTTGATGAGGAGGATCCCGGATCCGGGATGGATATTAAATAAAGGCTAAGTTATTGTCCTGCTGAAAGGTGAATTCATCTCCCAGTGTCTGGTAGAAAGCAGGCTGAACCAGGTTTTCCTCTAGGATTTTCCCTGTGCTTTGCTCCAATACATACATTTTTTATCATGAAAAATTCTGCAGTCCTTAATGATTACAAGCATACCATAACATGATGCAGCCTCCTCTGTGCTTGAAAATATGGAGAGTGGTACTCAGTAATGTGTTGTATTGGATTTGCCCCAAACATAGCACTTTGTATTCAGGACAAAAAGTTAATTGCTTTGACAATTTTGTTTTGCAGTATTACTTTAGTGACTTGTTGCAAACAGGATGCATGTTTTTTTATATTTGAAATTCTGTACAGGCTTCCTTCTATTCACTCTGTCAATTAGGTTAGTATTGTGGAGTAACTACAATGTTGTTGATCCATCCTCAGTTTTCTCCTATCACAGCCATTAAACTCTGTAACTGTTTTAAAGTCACCATTGGCCTCATGGTGAAATCCCTGAGTGGTTTCCTTCCTCTACGGCAACTGAGTTAGGAAGGATGCCTGTATCTTTGTAGTGGCTGGGTGTATTGATACACTATCCAAAGTGTAATTATTATTGTGGCGATTTCCATCTATCCATGTTGCAAAGATCAGCGCCGCTGGCAAACGTGAAGAGCTGGCATATGCCCCATCACTTTTAATTTGGTTTGATTAACAATATTTACACGAAAGTATTGAAAATGAGGGCAAAGTACTGTTGTTTAGACTGATTTGCCAATTTGTGCACAATTAATCTGTGTTTCTGTCTGATCAACTGTAGCCTACTGATAACAACCACAGCCGCAGGTTGTTCCGGAGTTCCAAATTAAGCAGCAGCAGCTGAAAAGATGAGCTCCTACAAATATTGAAATTTAAATGTTTTTTTAGAGTAAAGTACATCGAAAAAAAATCAAAAGAAAACTGCAAACTGAATAGGAGACCAAACAAGCAGCAAACAAAGAAGAAAGGCTTTTGAAAAAGTAACAATTTTTCATAAAATTATACCGTTTTCTTAGCTAGCTAAGTTGTTTACCTGTTGCTAGGCAGTTGCTAGGGACATTCCTGAAAGAAGCTAGCTAGCTAACAAGGAGTGTCTAGTTGGCAGAAGAGAAGAAGGGACAAAGAAGGGACAAAGTGGGACAAAATAAGGACAGAAGAAAAGGGAAAGGGGACATTAAGGTGAAGCAGTCTTCTAAAGACACAAAAGACAATAATACAAGAAACAACACTTCTATTGCCTCTCCCTCTACGATACGCACTTCCGGTTTGGTTTGGAGCGAGTAGTTGCATTCCGCTTTGCTCCACAGGTAGTATTACAGGTAGTATTACATTTCATTTCATTACAGTACAACAGTTTGATTTGTTTGATCTTAGCTGGCTACATAGCCGTCTTTGTATCCAAGATAATTGTGTAGTCTAGAGTAATTGTCGAGGTTACCTAGCCAGTTAGAGGTTACCTAGCCAGCTACACTTTCAAACAAAGTCAACAACGCAGCCACTGCTAGCTAGCCTATTTCACCAGCCAGCAGTACTATATCATTTTAGTCAATAAGATTTTTTGCAACGTAAGCTTAACTTTCTGAACATTCGAGACGTGTAGTCCACTTGTCATTCCAATCTCCTTTGCATTAGCGTAGCCTCTTCTGTAGCCTGTCAACTATGTGTCTGTCTATCCCTATTCTCTCCTCTCTGCACAGACCATACAAACGCTTCACACCGCGTGGCCGCTGCTACTCTAACCTGGTGGTCCCAGCGCGCACGACCCACGTGGAGTTCCAGGTCTCAGGCAGCCTCTGGAACTGCCGATCTGCGGCCAACAAGGCAGAGTTCATCTCAGCCTATGCTTCCCTCCAGTCCCTCGACTTCTTGGCACTGACGGAAACATGGATTACCACTGATAACACTGCTACTCCTACTGCTCTCTCCTCGTCTGCCCACGTGTTCTCGCACACCCCGAGAGATTCTGGTCAGCGGGGTGGTGGCACTGGGATCCTCATCTCTCCCAAGTGGACATTCTCTCTTTCTCCCCTGACCCATCTGTCTATCGCCTCCTTTGAATTCCATGCTGTCACAGTTACCAGCCCTTTCAAGCTTAACATCCTTATCATTTATCGCCCTCCAGGTTCCCTTGGAGAGTTCATCAATGAGCTTGACGCCCTGATAAGTTCCTTTCCTGAGGATGGCTCACCTCTCACAGTTCTGGGTGACTTTAACCTCCCCACGTCTACCTTTGACTCATTCCTCTCTGCCTCCTTCTTTCCACTCCTCTCCTCTTTTGACCTCACCCTCTCACCTTCCCCCCCTACTCACAAGGCAGGCAATACGCTTGACCTCATCTTTACTAGATGCTGTTCTTCCACTAATCTCATTGCAACTCCCCTCCAAGTCTCCGACCACTACCTTGTATCCTTTTCCCTCTCGCTCTCATCCAACACTTCCCACACTGCCCCTACTCGGATGGTATCGCGCCGTCCCAACCTTCGCTCTCTCTCCCCCGCTACTCTCTCCTCTTCCATCCTATCATCTCTTCCCTCTGCTCAAACCTTCTCCAACCTATCTCCTGATTCTGCCTCCTCAACCCTCCTCTCCTCCCTTTCTGCATCCTTTGACTCTCTATGTCCCCTATCCTCCAGGCCGGCTCGGTCCTCCCCTCCTGCTCCGTGGCTCGACGACTCATTGCGAGCTCACAGAACAGGGCTCCGGGCAGCCGAGCGGAAATGGAGGAAAACTCGCCTCCCTGCGGACCTGGCATCCTTTCACTCCCTCCTCTCTACATTCTCCTCTTCTGTCTCTGCTGCTAAAGCCAATTTCTACCACTCTAAATTCCAAGCATCTGCCTCTAACCCTAGGAAGCTCTTTGCCACCTTCTCCTCCCTCCTGAATCCTCCTCCCCCTCCTCCCCCTCCTCCCTCTCTGCTGATGACTTCGTCAACCATTTTGAAAAGAAGGTCGACGACATCCGATCCTCGTTTGCTAAGTCAAACGACACCGCTGGTTCTGCTCACACTGCCCTACCCTGTGCTTTGACCTCTTTCTCCCCTCTCTCTCCAGATGAAATCTCGCGTCTTGTGACGGCCGGCCGCCCAACAACCTGCCCGCTTGACCCTATCCCCTCCTCTCTTCTCCAGACCATTTCCGGAGACCTTCTCCCTTACCTCACCTCGCTCATCAACTCATCCTTGACCGCTGGCTACGTCCCTTCCGTCTTCAAGAGAGCGAGAGTTGCACCCCTTCTGAAAAAACCTACACTCGATCCCTCTGATGTCAACAACTACAGACCAGTATCCCTTCTTTCTTTTCTCTCCAAAACTCTTGAACGTGCCGTCCTTGGCCAGCTCTCCTGCTATCTCTCTCAGAATGACCTTCTTGATCCAAATCAGTCAGGTTTCAAGACTAGTCATTCAACTGAGACTGCTCTTCTCTGTGTCACGGAGGCGCTCCGCACTGCTAAAGCTAACTCTCTCTCCTCTGCTCTCATCCTTCTAGACCTATCGGCTGCCTTTGATACTGTGAACCATCAGATCCTCCTCTCCACCCTCTCCGAGCTGGGCATCTCCGGCGCGGCCCACGCTTGGATTGCGTCCTACCTGACAGGTCGCTCCTACCAGGTGGCGTGGCGAGAATCTGTCTCCGCACCACGTGCTCTCACCACTGGTGTCCCCCAGGGCTCTGTTCTAGGCCCTCTCCTATTCTCGCTATACACCAAGTCACTTGGCTCTGTCATATCCTCACATGGTCTCTCCTATCATTGCTATGCAGACGACACACAATTAATCTTCTCCTTTCCCCCCTCTGATAACCAGGTGGTGAATCGCATCTCTGCATGTCTGGCAGACATATCAGTGTGGATGACGGATCACCACCTCAAGCTGAACCTCGGCAAGACGGAGCTGCTCTTCCTCCCGGGGAAGGACTGCCCGTTCCATGATCTCGCCATCACGGTTGACAACTCCATTGTGTCCTCCTCCCAGAGTGCTAAGAACCTTGGCGTGATCCTGGACAACACCCTGTCGTTCTCAACTAACATCAAGGCGGTGACCCGTTCCTGTAGGTTCATGCTCTACAACATTCGCAGAGTACGACCCTGCCTCACGCAGGAAGCGGCGCAGGTCCTAATCCAGGCACTTGTCATCTCCCGTCTGGATTACTGCAACTCGCTGTTGGCTGGGCTCCCTGCCTGTGCCATTAAACCCCTACAACTCATCCAGAATGGCGCAGCCCGTCTGGTGTTCAACTTTCCCAAGTTCTCTCACGTCACCCCGCTCCTCCGCTCTCTCCACTGGCTTCCAGTTGAAGCTCGCATCCGTTACAAGACCATGGTGCTTGCCTACGGAGCTGTGAGGGGAACGGCACCTCCGTACCTTCAGGCTCTGATCAGGCCCTACACCCAAACAAGGGCACTGCGTTCATCCACCTCTGGCCTGCTCGCCTCCCTACCTCTGAGGAAGTACAGTTCCCGCTCAGCCCAGTCAAAACTGTTCGCTGCTCTGGCACCCCAATGGTGGAACAAACTCCCTCACGACGCCAGGTCAGCGGAGTCAATCACCACCTTCCGGAGACACCTGAAACCCCACCTCTTTAAGGAATACCTAGGATAGGATAAAGTAATCCTTCTAACCCCCCCCCCCTTAAAAGAGTTAGATGCACTATTGTAAAGTGGTTGTTCCACTGGATATCATAAGGTGAATGCACCAATTTGTAAGTCGCTCTGGATAAGAGCGTCTGCTAAATGACTTAAATGTAAATGTAAATGTAATTAATAATTTTACCACGCTCAAAGGGATATTCATTGTCTGCTTTTCTTTTTTTTACACATCTACCAATAGGTGCCCTTCATTGCGAGGCATTGGAATTCGACTGATGGACCTTACAATTATCTGTATGTGTGTGGTACAACGATGAGGTAGTCATTAAAAATCATGTTAAACACTATTACTACACAGAGTCCATGCAACTTATTATGTAACTTAAGCACATTATTATTCATGAACTTGCCATAACAAAGGGGTTGAATACTTATTGACTTATTGACACATTTGATCAATTTGTAAAAATTTTGAAAAACATAATTCCACTTTGACATCCATGATGTTCTGAGTAAATCTGACCTGCAATTTGACCTTGGTCTATATAACTTTTCAACAGTGTGTCCTAGCAACAAGCTGCTTGCTGCACAGGAATGGTGCGACCACAGAGATATATGTATGATTTCCCTATTACGCTCAGAGGCTGAGCAACACTGAAGTTGAGCGAAAACTGAGTTTTGACAAATGATGAATGACGACGTGGGATCACCGACGATCTGATTTAAGACTATTTTACATTCAACCTTTAGTTCTAACTTTTCAACGGTTGGGTTTATCAAGCCTGGGAAAAGGGTGTCTGAAAGAGGACATTCTCAGCAACATTTAGATAAGGGAAACTTGTTGTACTTACAGTACTGATCTTTCTGTGTTTACTGTACCTACTCTACCGGGTCAAATTGACCCAGAACATATTGCCTTTTCCCCTGTTGCTCATCTTAGAATCAAAGCAAAGGTCAAGCTACATTGACCAGTTATTTAGTACGGCACTTCATTCCCTAATACTACATTATATCCCTCTTGCTCATCTTAGAACCAAAGCAAAGGTCAAGCTACAGTACCTTGACAAGTACTTTAGTGTAGCCTGTGGCACTTAAATTCCCTCAATGTACAAAAACATCTATTTATGTCTTGATAAATGTGACTCACCACCTGGATTCGGTCTTATGTAGCAAAATATGTTTTTTATTTTTTTTATACATTGGATAAAAGTAGAGACTACAAAATGGTATATTATACACAGCAATTTAACAACTTTATTTGTATTTACAGATGGCATAAAAGTTTGATATTAAGGCACATGAATGTTCACATGTTTGAGAAGGCATTTCTGCCAAAAAACGTATTTTGAAAATAAATAATATTTTTTACGTTCAAACGGCTCTCCTATGAAGTCATGACTTGCGACATATGCCTGAATGGGGTCACAAATGTCAATTGTTGTCTTCATTGTAACATTCAGTAAATTTCAATCACGGTGACGTTCTTTCATGACATATAGACATCATATTTAAAAAAAAATCTGTTTCCTGTTGTATAAAATATTATGATACCATTAATGCTGGGATCCCCGAAAGGTGAAACAGCGCCACTGCTCGCCCCAGGAGCATTTGTTATTGTTTTTCTTTTGCTGTATTAACAGAGGTGAGCACCGTCCAAATGGATTTGAGCAGCGTGGTAAAAAATTGCAGTACACATTCCGCTGTTCTATCACACGTGCAATGATGTCTAAGGGGCTAAAAACTATTGTTTGCTGTAACTTTTTTGTAGTTGTAATATCCAAAACGGGCGTGGCAGCTTCACCGTTATAATGCTTTAAGGATATTTTCTAGTAACATGGAAGTATTGGAAAATATTCCGACTATTTTACCTTCCTATCCAATGTCTGTCAGTCTGCACGTGTTCTTTTAAAGTAAGGAAATAATATTGGAGCTTTTGCCAAGTCTCACTTTTTTTTATTTTACATCAAGGAGTTCATGCTGTAAAAAAACACAAATGTTTTATATGTATCAGTCCCCTATCAAACAAACTTACATATATATATATATATATATATATACAGTATATACACATGTATATATTTTTTTATGATAATTTTTTTTAAACATACAATCTACCTGCAGTGAAGCCGCTCAAAATTTACATTACATTCAGTCATCCAGCAGACACTCCCATCCAGAGTGACCCACAGGAGCAACCAGGGTCAAGTGTCCCGCCCAAGTGCACATGGACAGATCCCCCACCCAGTCGAATCAGAGACCCAAACCAGCGACCTCTCGGCCACCGGCCCAAGCTCTCAAACACCAGGCCATCAACCATACAAGATCCCCCCACAGTTCCCATACGAGAGCTGCCCCTCAACCATCCAAGACCCCCCCACAGTCCCTCCTGCAAAAACCTTCCCCTCCACTACCCACCCCCAAACACCCCTTCTCCACCCCCCTAAGCCACAGCCCACTTCAACCCAACCAAAATCACCACCCACCCAATGCCCGAACAACCAACAAAAAGAACAAAAGAGAAAACAGACAACAACAAAGGAAAACAACAACAAAAAACAACAATGTACTGTCATTCTATCCCCCGCTCAGCAACTTCACTCCCACTTGTCTCCAGTTCCACATCCCAACCTTCAGTTTCCCTCAGCCCATCCCATCTATTTCTGCTGGCCACCCTCTTCGTTAAAATGAAAGGAAATTCATTTCACAGAGATAAAGCTGGCTTGATAGAGGTTAAATAGATAAACCAGTAAAGTGCCATCAGAGAGGTAGAGTTCTGAGCCTCAGGCAATGAAGAAGTGTCCTTGAGTTACATTATTCAGATTACCTTGGCTGCAATCCACCTAGAAACACATACACTCTCGCACTCTCTCTCCTTGCCTCTTTCTTCTCTGCCTGCCTCTTTCTCTCTCTCTCTCTCTCTGCACATGCCTCTCTCTCTCTGCCCATGCCCCCCTCTCTCTCTCTCTCTGCCCATGCCTCTCTCTCTCTCTCTGCCCATGCCTCTCTCTCTCTCTCTCTCTGCCTCACTCTCTCCCTGCCTCTTTCATTTTCCCTGCCTCTCTCTGTCTTTGTCTATCTCCGTCTCTCTATTCCTCTCTTCCCCCCTTCCCTTTTCTCTCTACCGTCTCTCTATCTCTCTTCTTCCTTGTCTGTATCTGTCCCTATCTCCCCTTTCTCTCTATCTGTGACCTTCTCCCTCTCTTCTCATCTGCCCCCCACCTCTCCCTTTCTCCCTTTCTTCCTCTCTGTGTAGGCACTGAGATTCCTCATGAATATAGATGGGGTATAACAGTATGAATTCAGACAGTAGGCAATGAAGAGGAGCCCTTCTCTCACACCCACTAACTCATCAGAGAGAGGTTGAGTTGGGAAATGACATCATTTGGCCTCTTCTTCCTTATTTATATTAGGCCCTTTTGTCATCTCCTGCAGCTAACGTTAGAATAGCAGGAAAAAACATTGATACTAAATGTTCTCTTTCTCTCTCTCTCTCTTCCTCTATATGCATGCTAAATGCATGCTTTTCAACCGCTCGCTGCCCGCACCCGCCCGCCCGACTAGCATCACTACTCTGGACGGTTCCGACTTAGAATATGTAGACAACTACAAATACCTAGGTGTCTGGCTAGACTGTGAACTCTAATTCCAGACTCATATTAAACATCTCCAATCCAAGATTAAATCTAGAATCGGCTTCCTATTTCAAAACAAAGCCTCCTTCACTCACGCCACCAAACATACCCTCGTAAAACTGACTATCCTACCGATCCTCGACTTCGGCGATGTCATTTACAAAATAGCCTCCAACACTCTACTCAGCAAACTGAATGCAGTCTATCACAGTGCCATCCGTTTTGTCACCAAAGCCCCTTATACCACCCACCACTGCGACCTGTATGCTCTAGTCGGCTGGCCCTCGCTACATATTCGTCGGCAGACGCACTGGCTCCAGGTCATCTATAAGTCGATTCTAGGTAAAGCTCCGCCTTATCTCAGCTCACTGGTCACGATAACAACACCCACCTGTAGCACGCGCTCCAGCAGGTATATCTCACGGGTCATCCCCAAAGCCAACACCTGCTTTGGCCACCTTTCCTTCCAGTTCTCTGCTGCCAATGACTGGAACAAATTGCAAAAATCGCTGAAGCTGGAGACTTACATTTCCCTCACTAACTTTAAACATCAGCTATCTGAGCAGCTAACTGATCGCTGCAGCTGTACATAGCCCATCTGTAAATAGCCCATCCAATCTACCTACCTCATCCCCATATTGTTTTTATTTACTTTTCTGCTCTTTTGCACACCAGTTTCACTACTTGCACATCATCATCTGCACATATATCACTCCAGTGTTAATCTGCTAAATTGTAATTACTCCGCTACTATGGCCTATTTATTGCCTTACCTCCTCATGCCATTTGCACACACTGTATATTTCTTTTTTTTCTATTGTGTTATTGACGGTACGCTTGTTTATTCCATGTGTAACTCTGTGTTGTTGTTTGTGTCGCACTGCTTTGCTTTATCTTGGCCAGGTCGCAGTTGTAAATGAGAACTTGTTCTCAACTAGCCTACCTGGTCAAATAAAGGTGAAATAAAATAAAACATTTAATTCAAAATCATGTTTTGATATTAGGGAATGATGGATGGTTTGGGTGAGGACATGTGTAGACTTCAGACTTTGCCTTATTCATTTTATATTTTGATGCCACTTATTGTACGATGAATTGAAGAAGGGTACTTTGGGCTTCATTCAAACTGTATAACGGAGGTTCAGCATTACAGCGTGATGGAAATGTAAAGACAATGATCCCGCGTTAGCGGAGACTACATTTAGGGTAAATGCTGCATATGTCGGCTCAATCAGAAATAACCTTTACACTTCTATCGCACAGTCTGTAACGCAATAGCGATACAGATTGAATAGAGCCCTTTATATTGTAATTTTTTAAAAACACTTTCATAAAATCCATGTATAAAGTTAAGGATTCATCTTGGGCAAAACAGTAAATGTGATGTCTCGCTTTTATATTTAAGTTATAAGTTATATCCCAACTGGTGCATTTTAAATTGTGTGTGTGTGTATATGTATGTGTGTTTGGGTGTGTATGTGTGTAGCCCTCCCCCTCTCCTCAGTTCTTCCTCTCTACTCAGCAGCCCTGAACTGCAGCTTACTCCTCTCCTGTCTTGTTACAACTTTCCATGTTACTTTGGAAACTTTGGTAAAAAGCACATCTTTGAAGCCTATTGCTTGATCAGAACAAATTGCCGATGGTTTTTACATTTTAATGTTTCTTCCTTTTCAGATGTTTTTTCTCTATACTTCTCTGCAAATGCCACACTCTTGTGTTCACACACACACACACACACACACACACACACACACACACACACACACACACACACACACACACACACACACACACACACACACACACACACACACACACACACACACACACACACACACACACACACACACACACACACACACACACACACACACTGCTTTGGCAGCAGTAAACACATACGTATGCACACACACACACACTGGAGGCCAAGAAAACATTAACATCTTAATATTCATTTAGATACAATGGCATTGAGACAGCAAAGTGTGTATGTGTTTCTCTGTATGTATGTACTCCTGTGTTCCTGTGTGTGTGTGTGTGTGTGTGTGTGTGTGTGTGTGTGTGTGTGTGTGTGTGTGTTGGTATGTATATGTGTGTGTGTGTGACTCGAGAGTCCTCTGACAGGAACAAAGCTCCTTGCTGTCTGATCTCTTCTTTAGAAGTCCCAGTCTCAGAGAGACACCGAGAAAGAATAAAGGCTTCTCTCACAGAGCGTGGCCTTGGAAACACCTGTACACAGACATCACAGAGAGGCTATTGCACTGTATGGCTTTTCACACTACAGAGTGAGGTTAGATCACACTACAGTCAAGCTGTACTTGGCTGGCTGGCTGGCTTGGTTATGCAAAGACATTTTGTTGGAACCTTGCCGAAAAGGACAATTTGAAGAGAAAATCTCAGTGCCAGCAAGTATTGATCAGGTTGACCCTATACTGTGAAAAGGGTATGTACTCCCTGCGATCTACAAGATGTAAGCTACCTTCTAAGAAAAATGTATATATATATATAACAGAGATATTTTTTGAACATGTGATGTCTAACTAATGTCTAACATAACTGCCACTGTCAATAACAAAACATACCTAGTTTATTTGCAATATTCTCTGTCGCTATGTTACAAAAGTATTCATATGATGTACCTATATACTAGGCGGTGTCAGAGGAAGGCCCCAAAAATTGTCAAAGACTCCGATCACCCAAGTCATAGACCGTTCTCTCTGCTACCGCATGGCTGCCGCAGGGCACCAAGTCTAGGTCCAAAAGGCTCCTTAACAGCTTCTACCCCAAAGCCATAAGATCCGTTTCTGCATTAAAGACCATCCATTGCTCTGAGGTCTTTTAATGTATGCATACCCACTATGGTTTCATAACAGTATGGGTGTGATATATCCAATCTGTCCAACCCATCCTCTACATTTGCTGTGTGCTACAGTCTGTCTCCCCTGTCTGAATCAAAGATCAGTGTGTGTGTATGTGTGTGTGTGTCATTGGAGACGTACTGTAGGTGGAGCTGTCACAAACAGTTGTGTGTGTGTGTGATGTGGGTGACCCAACTTTTGCAGATGATTTAAATGTAAAAGATCCACAAGGAGAGGGAACAAAGACATCAAGAGACTAAGATCTCAGATTTGAAAGATAAAATATATCATCATCATCACCATTGGGTGTGTTTACAGTTACAGCTACACTCCCACTCTCCATGGCTGTTCTCATATTCACAAACATACAGTACATCCACCCACATAACATTCCATCACAGCGTTCTATCCTACTCATAACATCTCATAACAGCATGTAGCATCACGGTGAATCATTGTCATACATAACCTCTCCAGAACATGGGATGTGTGTACATGATGCACACACTTCAGTTCAAGTTATAGCTTGTGTTGACATTAGTATAGCTATTGTTGACTTAAGATTCAACTTACTACTGAAAGTTGTAATAGTAGAATGCTCAAGGTGCAATTTCATTGGGTAGTGCATCATCAGTTTTCCTCGTCATGTCAGTCATTGCAGACCTCAGAGAGCTATTTATAACTTGTCAGAAATATCCAGATCAACTAGCCCATGTGAGCTAACGTTTTTTAGCCCATAGATTTTGTTGCACATAGATTTTTACATCCCAACCCGAGCACTCCTTTCTGCCACCTCTGGTCTTCTGGCCCTCCCACCCCTACAGGAGGGCAGCTCCCACTCAGCCCTGTCAAAGCTCTTCTCTGTCCTGGGACCCCAATGGTGGAACCAGCTTGCGTTTAAAGTCAGGATAGTGGAATCCCTGCCCATCTTCCCGAAAACATCTGAAACCCTACCTCTTTGAAGAGCATCTTAAAAAATCCTCACGGCGTCCCTGACTTTTCCTACTAGCACTGATTTTGTGGTAAATACTTTGTTGAGGGAAAATGTACTTGATACGATCGTGATGTGTTGTTGTCTCACCTAGATATCTTAAGATGAATGCAGTAATCGTAAGTTGCTCTGGATAAGAGTGTCTGCTAAATTACAAAAATGTGAAATGTAAGACTCACTCTTGGATATTACAAGGCCTCTCAGCGAACTGGTGTCTTCATAGCTCATAGATGGAGAGTCAGTGTGATGATTGTCCTCCCCCATACACTGTAGCTGTAGTTATAAATCATGAATTAGTTAGCAGGTCCAAAGATCTAACCTCATTATAACATTGCAGGCAACGTTGGGAGAACTTCACAGCTATGTTGTCTCAAGGTTGACACAATGCTGCCGTGTTTGTATGGTCACATTCCTCAGTCATTAAGAGTCAAATCCCAGTGGGCACAGAAGTCAATTCAACATATATTTAATGTTGGTTAAACAATGTTGATTCAACCAGTGTGTACCCAGGGTGATTACAGTTCATGTTCAACTTCAACTGTTATTCAGTGATTCAGCTCCAACCCTGTCTTGTATACTCCTCTTTTCAACTCGGTGTGGCCATGTTGAGCTAGTTTCTGTGCCAGCTCAGTGGTGGCCATTTTGAAAAATGTTGTTCACATTTAGGGTTCCAATAAAGTCCTAGGGAAATAGCTAGTCCCAAGAAAACTCAGGAACAGACATGTAAGGTGAAGCTTTGACACTGATACATATATATGGAGTGTATTGCTATTTCATCCCAGCAGGCAAAGCTGGTTGTAATGACTTCACTTCAACCAGTTTACAATGACATGGTTGTAATGACATCACTTCAACCAGTTTACAACAGCATGGTTGTAATATGGTTGTAATGACATCATCTCAATAGGTTTATAACAACATGGTTGTAATATGATTGTAATGACATCATCTCAATAGGTTTATAACAACATGGTTGTAATATGATTGTAATGACATCATCTCAATAGGTTTATAACAACATGGTTGTAATATGATTGTAATGACATCATTTCAACCACTTTAAAACAATATGGTTGTAATGACATCATTTCAACCACTTTAAAACAATATGGTTGTAATGACATCATCTAAGACAGTTTTGACCACTGAGAATACAGTTTAGCAAACAGAAAGGATGAACCATTATTACATTTCTACCATACATATTTAATATCTATGTATCCAATATCTATGTATCCATGGCCATTTCTAAAATACATATTTAATATCTCTGTATCACAGTTGAAATAATTGGTTAAATTACCTTAGCACTCATTATCTCATAATCATAACCACAACTCAACACAGGTACTGATGTGATGTGTTGTATCCTATTAATACAAAACTCTTAACAGGTCTAGAAAAACACACAATTATAACCTGCAGCTACCACATATTTACAGAAAACACACTATTATTTTTTTTCATTAAAACCCATCCCTTGAAACTCACATTGGCATGGTTGTTTAAAAGTCCCGACTACATAAAACCATACCCTGCCATTCCAGACACAAAACAGAATATCCAATCAGGTCAAAAACAGTTCAAACAGAAGCGTGAAATCTATTAAAACGCAAACCATGTGTTTACCACTTCACAGAGGAAAAATAAATTAAACTCTTTTAACAATAGCAACAAACAGAAACCCGGCATAGCATAGAGCTGTGAAGTCTGTTTGTTCTCTTGCCTTTTAGGTATAGATAGATACGATTTAGGGCTCTATTCAATCCGTAGGGCTGCATATCCGCTTTATAGTGTGATTGAAAATTGAAGGGAATGTTCCCGCAGTCGCGGAGAATGCATTGAAGGCGAACACTGCATATATCAGCTCAATCAGAAATTATCTTTACATTTTAACACGGATCATCCGCGAAACTTCCGCCATAAGGGTTGAATCCAGCCCTTATGCAGTAACTAGAGATGCCCATGATGGGCTTCTCTCCTGACAAGCATAGATTGGAAGCAAACTGTAAGATCAGGTAAGAATTGTACTAAAACCATGGAAATGCCACGCATGAGTCCCCCCTTGGGGATAGATCCAGAATCTCCCAATTGCCGGCCATCAAAATAAGACTACATTTAGGCTACTGTTTAAATGTGTATTTCCCACTATCTTGAGGAAAACATGGGAGAATAATGCTTGTACGGATGTCAACCCCAAGACATGTTCAACCCCAACACATGTTTGAATGAATGCAAATGACAGCATCTACAGTTGAAGTCGGAAGTTTACATACACCTTAGCCAAATATAATTTAAACTCAGTTTTTCACAATTCCTGACATTTAATCCTAGTAAAAATATCCCTGTCTTAGGTCAGTTAGGATCACCACTTTATTTTAGGAATGTGAAATGTCAGAATAATAGTAGAGAGAATGATTTATTTCAGCATTTCTTTCTTTCATCACATTCCCAGTGGGTCAGAAGTTTACATACACTCAATTAGTATTTGGTAGCATTGCCATTACATTGGTTAACGAGGGTCGAATGTTTCGGGTAGCCTTCCACAAGCTTCCCACAATAAGTTGGGTGAATTTTGGCCCATTCCTCCTGACAGAGCTGGTGTAACTGAGTCAGGTTTGTAAGGCCTCCTTGCTCGCACACACTTTCTCAGTTCTGCCCACAAATGTTCTATAGGATTGAGGTCAGGGCTTTGTGATGGCCATTCCAATATCTTGACTTTGTTGTCCTTAAGCCATTTTACCACAACTTTGGAAGTATGCTTGGGGTCATTGTCCATTTGGAAGACCCATTTGCGACCAAGCTGTAACTTCCTGATTCCTGATCTATTTTTTGAAGTGCACCAGTCCCTCCTGCAGCAAAGCACCCCCACAACATGATGCTGCCACCCCCATGCATCACGGTTGGGATGGTGTTCTTCGGCTTGCAAGCCTCCCCCTTTTTACTCCAAACATAACGATGGTCATTATTGCCAAACAGTTCTATTTTTGTTTCATCGGACCATAGGACATTTCTCCAAAAAGTATGATCTTTGTCCCCATGTGCAGTTGCAAACCGTAGTCTGGCTTTTGTATGGCAGTTTTGGAGCAGTGGCTTCTTCCTTGCTGAGCGGCCTTTCAGGTTATGTTGATATAGGACTCGTTTCACTGTGGATATAGATACTTTTGTACCTGTTTCCTCCAGCATCTTCACAAGGTCCTTTGCTGTTGTTCTGGAATTGATATGCACTTTTTGCACCAAGATACGTTCATCTCTAGGAGACAGAATGCGTCTCCTTCCTGAGCGGTATGACGGCAGCGTGGTCCCATGGTGTTTATACTTGCGTACTATTGTTTGTACAGATGAACGTGGCACCTTCAGGAGTTTGGAAATTGCTCCCAAGGATGAACCAGACTTGTGGAGGTCTACAATTTTTTTCTCGAGGTCTTGGCTGATTTCTTTAGATTTTCCCATGATGTCAAGCAAAGAGGCACTGAGTTTGAAGTTGGGCATTGAAATACATCCACAGGTACACCTCCAATTGATTCAAATGATGTCAATTAGCCTATCAGAAGCTTCTAAAACCATGACATAATTTTCTGGAATTTTCCAAGCTGTTTAAAGGCACAGTCAACTTAGTGTATGTAAACTTCTGACCCACTGGAATTGTGATAGAGTGAATTATAAGTGAAATAATCTGTCTGTAAACAATTGTTGTAAAAATGACTTGTCATTCACAAAGTAGATGTCCTAACCGACTTGCCAAAACTATAGTTTGTTAGCAAGAA
Source organism: Salvelinus alpinus (assembly GCF_045679555.1). NCBI lineage: Eukaryota > Metazoa > Chordata > Actinopteri > Salmoniformes > Salmonidae > Salvelinus > Salvelinus alpinus. Next base: position 62,875,121 of record NC_092088.1, on the reverse strand, counting down.
ATTTGTGCAGTGGTTGAAAAACAAGTTTTAATGACTCCAACCTAAGAGTATGTAAACTTCCGACTTCAACTGTATGTGGTATCCCTCATGGTCTGCGTTCCATTGATCTGTTACCGTATGTTTTGGTAGTGGCAAAGTGACTTACCATGGCCTTCTCAAAGTGAACAATAACACTTTGTTGGTGAGGGCCACCAACCATACAGTAAGTCCTTTATTCCAGTGACTTCAGGAAACACAAAACTGACTCTAGATCAGTGGCTAGGTGAAACTTCAACCTACTCCATTGGTGGTCTTGTAGTGCATGTCTGTATGGCTGACATTTGAAAATGCCCTAAAAATGTATGGTGTCATCTCACATATTATTTCGGAGAAAAGGGATTCTGACTGACACTATGGCGTGTATGACATCATTAATCACAGAGGTACTAAACATAGGAATGTTTACTGAACCATAGATACTGACCATTAGTTTAACTTACTACTGCTGCCTGTATTATATGGTTGTTTCAATTTGCAATCTGTAACTTTCCATTCCAGTCAGAAGTGCTGCCACTGTACTTGGTTATAAACTGAGGAGAGTGGGGTTTGGCAGATGTAACCAGTAGATTTGTATTTTCCTTCCTGGCCAAGTGTGTTTGCAGTACATTGAGTAGCCACAGCGGATATTCAAGTTGCAGACTGTATCGTTAAACCCACTACACTACATTTGTATATATTTATTATACATATCAATATACCGTGCCAGTCAAAAGTTTGGACACCCATACTCATTCAAGGGTTTTTCTTTATTTAAAAAAAAACTATTTTCTGCATTGTAGAATAATAGTGAAGACATCAAAACTATGAAATAACACATATGGAATCATGTAGTAACCAAAAAAGTGTTAAACAAATCAAAATAGATTTGAGATTCTTCAAAGTAGCCACCATTTGCCTTGATGACAGTTTTGCACAATCTTGGCATTCTCTCAACCAGCTTCATGAGGTAGTCACCTGGAATGCATTTCAATTAACAGGTGTGCCTTCTTGAAAGTTAATTTGTGGAATTTCTTTCCTTCTTAATGCATTTGAGCCAATCAGTTGTGTTGTGACAAGGTAGGGGTGGTATACAGAAGATAACTCTATTTGGTAAAAGACCAAGTGCATATGATGGCAAGAACAGCTCAAAAAAGCAAAGAGAAATGACAGTCCATCATTACTTCAAGACATGAAGGTCAGTCAATCCGGAAAATGTCAAGAACTTTGAAAGTTTCTTTAAGTGCAGTCGCAAAAACCATCAAGCGCTATGATGAAACTGGCTCTCATAAGGACCGCTACAGGAAAGGACGACCCAGATTTAATGTACTTCTGCTGCAGAGGATAAGTTCATTAGAGTTACCAGCTTCAATAAATGCCTAAATATATGTTTCACAGAGTTAAAGTAACAGACACATCTCAACATCAACTCTTCAGAGGAGACCACGTGAATCAGGCCTTCATGTTTGAATTGCTGCAAAGAAACCATGACTAAAGGACACCAATACAAAGAAGGGACTTTCTTGTGCCAAGAAACACAAGCAATGGACATTAGACTGGTGGACATCTGTCCTTTGGTCAGATGAGTCTAAATTGGAGATTTTTGATTCCAACCGCCGTGTCTTTGTGAGACGCAGAGTAGGTGAACGCTTAATGAGAATATAATTTGCGCTTAATGAGAATATAATTTGTTTTTCAACAGGACAATGACCCAAAACACACCTCCAGGCTGTGTAAGGGCTATTTGACCAATTTCCCGCCCTCAACCCAATTGAGATGGATCGGGATGAGTTGGACTGCAGAGTGAAGGAAAAGCAGCCAACAAGTGCTCAGCATATGTGGGAACTCCTTCAAGACTGTTGAAGAAGCATTCCAGGTGAATCTGGTTGAGAGAATGCCAAGAGTGTGCAAAGCTGTAATCAAGGCAAAGGGTGGCTACTTTGAAGAATCTAAAATATAAAATGTATTTTCATTTGTTTAACACTTTATTGGTTACTACATGATTCCATATGTGTTATTTCATAGTTTTGATGTCTTCCCTATTATTATACAATGTAGAAAATAGTAAAAATAAAGAAAAACCCTGGAATGAGTAGGTGTGTCCAAACGTTGACTGGTACTGTATGTTTATGAGCTACACACTGAGAACTCAATTTGATGCACAGATAACCTACAGTGCTTCGGAAAAGATTTTGTATGAATATAATTATAAAAAATGTAAAGTATGTATTGCAGCCTTGACCCTCTGGGCTGATATAGTGGTGATTATGATATTGTTTCTTCTACTCTATGACTATCAGTGTAATGGTTATCACTGCTCTGGGTAACACTGACATCAGTTAGTTAGATTGTAAGATTGTGGTTCACAAAAGGAGTCTATATAGTGCAATACTTTTGACCAGCGCCCTATGGGCCCTAGTCAGATGTAGTGCACTATAAAGGGAATAGGGTTTCATTTGGGACACACTCAAGCAGTATGGCGATCACCAGCAATACCCAATGTTATTCTGACTGCTGTTGGTTTAAAGTACACATATCAAACACTTAGGTCCTCAGTAACCTTCAAGACATCGTAAGATTAAAATGGTTCCTAAGCTCGCACACACACGCACGCGTGCACACACACACACGTGCACACACACACACTCACACACTCCTGAGCCATCTGTAGGAGTCTCTCGGTCTTCCAAAAACCAATATTCCCAAGGTGAGTCTTCATTTTACCAAGCTCCTTACTCCCATGTTTAGTATTAGCATTTTCCCATTCTCCAAATGTCCACAGGTCTCTGGTCCCAGTGCTTTACTGCTGGACCTGCTTCAAGCTGAAATAGAGAACGGAGAGAAAAAGATGAGTCAGTAAGATTCTCTGGGATATATTGAACACAAGTCAAGAGGAAATGTTTGAAATCATCAGACACACTGAGTTGGAATATCCCTTTAACTGTCTCTGAGACTGTATTTTGCCTTTGTGGTTACATTTCTTTGCCCACAATTATGAAATACTTTAATCACTGAAGTCTACTGAAAGTCAGCCTAAAATATAACAGTTTAATCCTCTGCTGCTTTCACTTGGATGCCTGTTTTTTTTTGGAAGACATTTTGTTGAAGACGGAGAGGACAACAGAGTACAGAGAGAGTACACAACCATCAATGGAAGGCATTATACAATAATCCGATTTCACAATCTTCTCATTATGGCTCTTGTTCCTTAATGCTTCCCATTCTGACTGTTCCCAAACGTACAAAGGGAGATAAGGAGTAAATAAATCGCTCTGGTTTTTAAAATAAGTAATTATAGAGGGATTCTGGGTTTATCATGTTCCTGGTGATTATGTTTAAATGTTTCCTACGCTAGCCGCATTATTACACAGAGACAAAGAGACGCCACAGGTGGCCATTTAGAAAAAATCTATTAAAACATTGAGATTTGTTTGATTGAGGTTGTTATTACTTAATGAAGGCATAGTGGAGTGAATACATTTAACAGGATTTGATAAATGAAAGAAAAATCTGGAGAAAAAAACCCCATATAGGCTAGAGCAGCCTCCCCCCCAAAAAATAACAGTAGACTTTAGCTATCCATTTCTGGTTTTGTGACTGGGATCCAAACAGCACTATAACTGTGGTACATTTTTCTGCACTTCATTCACAGAGAGTGCTCTTTTTTTTCTCTACCCAAGATGAGTTCAGCTGTCTCGTCCCTCTCCCCATTTCACCCAAGGGTAGCTATAGTTGCCCCATTTCACCTCACACAACACACACAACACACACACACACACATACTGGTTTGGCTTCAGACAAATGTGTTTCAGCCTATAAGAGACAATATTTGCACTCTAACATTCACAGTTCAGTGTTTGTGTATGTGTATGTGTATGTGTATGTGTATGTGTATGTGTATGTGTATGTGTATGTGTATGTGTATGTGTGTGTGTGTGTGTGTGTGTGTGTATTCATGTGTGCACACGTGAATGAGTGCCACTGGCGGTTGATGCAGTCCATTCACTCAGCTCATTGTAACATCGAAAGGTTAAGGCTACTACATGATAGTCAAATTTGCTCTATACCCATCATGAGGTTGCTACAACCTAGCTTACAAATGAAGGTTTATAACCTAGGTGCACACAGGTCAAGAGACAAATTGGTGACAGACAGTGACACGTTCAATACCGCATTGCACACTCTAGCCTGCATCTAGCTGATCTTCGGTGTAACCATTAATCCAAACAGTCATTTTGCAAATAAAACGAGAGCTTCTATTGAAACACTTCAGGTACAGTGGTTGCTCAACTAAAAGTTTTGAGGTTATGCTGTGGGGCATAGAGGTAATTTGTGGTTTAGTATGGTACCCTGCGTCACTGCTTCATTGCTCCAGACCAGCGCAAGGGGAAGTTAGAGCACTGATTATGCTTTTTGGTCCCAAGGCGCTAATGTATCTCTAACTGACAATGAATGGGCAACATCAACAAAATAAAAACTGATAACTGTGCACGACTTGATGATGAGGATGAAGAAGGTGCTCTTACTGTAGTACTGTAGCCTACTCCCAACCGGTCATGTTGTACAGCGCCATTATGGGCTATTAGCAGGACAATAGATTCTTGTCAAGAAGGAGGGTAGGGGGAGAATTGTATCGTCAAATGTATTTCTTAGTTAAGTTGCCTGTATCACAACCGGCCGTGATTGGGAATCCCATAGGCCGGCGCACAATTGGCCCAGCGTCGTCAGGGTTAGGGGAGGTTTTGTAACGGTCGTCATATTCGTTCTCCTCCTCGGACGAGGAGGAGCATGGATCGGACCAACACGCAGCGAGGTATGTAGACATAATGAATTTAATAGGCAAGACGAACACTGACACGAACTACACTTGATAATTTACAAAATAACAGACAAACGACGTAGACTGACCTGAACATGAGAACTACATATAACGAAGAACGCACGAACAGGAAAAACGAATGAACGAACGAGACAGTACCGTGTGGTGCAACAAAACACAGACACAGCAACAATCACCCACAAACAAACAGTGAGAACAGCCTACCTTAATATGGTTCTCAATCAGAGGAAACGTCAAACACCTGCCTCTAATTGAGAACCATATCAGGCAACACATTTAACCCAACATAGAAACACATAACATAGAATGCCCACCCCAACTCACGCCCTGACCAACTAAACACATACAAAAACAACAGAAAACAGGTCAGGAACGTGACAGGTTTGCCCGGCCGGGATGTCCTTGTCCAAAAAATAGGCACAGTGGGCTTATGGTTTCTCTCCCTCCAAAAACAGAAATAAATATTTGGGCCTTTATAAATATTATTTGGGCCTTTATTCAGATGACAATCGCTCACTTTAGGTTATTTGAAACCAAAATCATCTCCAAAATATTGTTATTTTTTAAACAAAGTGAATATTATTATTAATAATTAATTTAGAATAATATAAAAGCCCCTTAGATATTCTCACAGATCCTAATGAAAAATTTCCCTTAGATATTCATTTAGAATCCTCCAATCCTCTAAATCGAATTATTGGCAATTATGTTGCGTAATTGAAAACAATATTTTCCGATATACTGTAGGCCTACCGTAGACAACATCAGTCTCACTAGTGTTGAGTAATGTGCTGTTAAGTGGTGTAGGTCTTATTTATTTAAGAAGCTTATTGAAGTTAGAAGCAATAGGATTTGAAGCAATAGCCTACGGACAACTATTTAAGCACCGTTTCGCGCTGCTCTGAGACAAGCATGGGGACTGGTCTTGATAAATCAATGAGATTTTTTTTCTCCACTGAATCTCCGTTTGGGTATTGGTTAGACTAGAATTAGGGTGTGGAAATGTAATGCTCTTAGTACTGTAGCCTACTCCCAATCGTCACGTTGTACAGCGCCATATTTTCCTAATGGAAACCCCGAGGGTTTCGTTTTTCATTTTTCTTGGATTAGAAACACTATAGAATTAATCAAATTAATTAAGCTACATTTCTTAAAATCAATCCCATATACTATGTTCTTACAAAAAAAGGTTTTAAATTCTCTAGCACAGACAATATTGAAGAGCTTTGTCCGCGTCTCTGCATGTGGAGTAAAGGTGGTCTAGAGTTTTTTTCCTCTGGTTGCACATGTGACATGCTGGTAGAAATGAGGTAAAATTGATTTAAGTTTTCCTGCATCAAAGTACCTAGCCACTAGGAGCACCGCTTCTGGATGAGCATTTTCTTGTTTGCTTATGTCCTTACACAGCTCGTTGAGTGCGGTCTTAGTGCCAGTGTCGGTTTGTGGTGGTAAATAGACGGCTACAAAAAATATAGATGAATTCTTACAGCTGAATTCACTACCCTAGTACTTTGTTAGTGATAACCATAAGGCTAAATATGCTGACTCAAAGCTGATCATTACCAAAAAAGTTATTAACTCATTCACTTCCTCGCTTCCCATCTTTTTTTCACTAGATTCCATAGGCACAAAGTCAGATTCCACAGCCACTCTGCCTGGCAAGAGTAAAGAGACAGCGCACACTTTTATAAAAGAAGAGATTGCCTCTCCTATGCAAATGTTGTTGATCAGGACAATAAAACATTTCTCCTAGCAGTTGCCAATTAAATAAGTCCTAAATGGAACGGACTGTTTGTCATCTTTAGTCCCATGATATCAACTAAAGCAAGCTCAATAACTCAATGCATGCACACACTCCTAATGAATAATATGTCTTTACCTGTATTGTGAATAGACCTAGGTTATATTTTGCATTACCCAGTTCATCAATAGAGATTTACCTTTCAAATAAATGATTACCTTTATGTTGTTTTGTAGTTAGATAAAAACAAAGTCAAATTGATTGTATAATTGTATAATTGATTAATTAACGCATACATGGCTGTCTCTAAAACATTTACATAAAAATGTTCAAATGTAATGATATTGAACTCAAAAGATGCCCAACGATTGACCAGCAGTAGCTGAGTTTATCTGTCTGGGTCAAGTGCCATACTGCTAATAAGCCTTTTTGTTGTTGTTGTTACGGTATCTTTTTGGTATGGAGTATCGTGATGGTATCAAGTATCTTGATACTAAACCTGGTATCAGTATCGAAGTCAAAATTCTGGTATCAAGAGGAGGATGGAAAATACAGTAGCTGTCCTCCAGCTACACCATGGTGCTACCCTAGAGGGTGCTGTTGAGGCTACTGTAGATCCTCATGGCAAAACAGTGTGTTTAATTAGTTATTTGGTGACGTGAATATATTTAGTATAGTTTTATCTAAAAAGATAACTTTAATGTTTGACTATTTTTATATTTCTGAAATTCACTGAGTCAGAGGGTCGTCCACTTCCTCATCTGAGGAGCCTCCACTGGTGCGTGCCTGTGTATTTTGAGGCTATAGTCCGACAGGCTTTTGCACTCTAATAGTCATGGTTCAGTGAAAGTAAAATAAAACTGCACTGTTTTGCACTTAAAGATTTAAGATTTCTACATGCATATATAACATTCAATGTCCACAGTCTAGGTGTGACATAAATCACAGATGTTTTTTTCTCTCAGTTGTCTCCTGATATGAATCCTGAAAAAGGAATCCAACCTGAAATTTCCTCAATCCTCACCCATCCTTACCCCAGCCTTACCTCAACTCACCCCATTCTTGCTTCATCTCACCCATCTTTACCCCAGCCACCCCTCCCCTCACCTCACTCCATTCTTGCCTTATCTCCCCTCAATTCACCCATCCTTACCCCAGCCTCCCCTCACCTCATCTCCCCTTACCTCACCCATCCTTACCCCCGTCTTTCCTCACCTCACTCCATTCTTGCCTCATCTCCCCTTACCTCACCCATCCTTACCCCAGTCTGTAGACCATGTGTCTACAGAAATGTGAAAGTCTGATTCCTAAATGGGCTTTGCCACTGAGATTCCTTACTGTTTTTTTACAGTAGTGTGCATGTTTGTTTGCGTTTGTGTGCGTTTGTGTGCGAGAGTGTGTTTAAGAGAGAGTGTGTGTAAGAGAGAGCGAAAGAGAGAATGTGTGTGTGTGTACGTGCGTGTTTGCGTGCGTGCATGCGGCCTAGCACTGTCAATATAGACTAGGTTAAAACCTGTTCGGATAAGAGGAGACAGGGCTGAGGTTTAGTGCTAGGGGCCGGGTGAGAAGAGGGGAGAGCATGATTGCCCGAAATGGACAAAACAACATTTGAACTGAAAATTGAAATGTAAATCAATACTTTTCCAGTGAAAAACCAAAACTGGTTTCAAGCCATAACATCATGTAATGCATTTGCACAACCGTAACCCTAAACACAAAATCACCTAATGCATTTGCATAACCCTAACTCAGGCCTGGGCAAAGGCTGGCCCAGGGGCCGTATGCGGCCCGCGACCTGATTCAATACGGCGGGCGGAATCATGCTCAGATCACATCAAGAATATGCGATAGTAAAATTTTGAAAAACGTATTTGTGATTCAAATTAACTTGTTATGGATAGGGGCAGCATTTTCACGTTTGGATGAAAAGCGTGCCCAGAGTAAACTGCCTGCTACTCAGTCCCAGTTGCTAATATATGCATATTATTAGTAGATTTTGATAGAAAACACTCTGACGTTTCTAAAACTGTTTGAATGATGTCTGTGAGTATAACAGAACTCATATGGCAGGCAAAAACCTGAGAAAAAATCCAACCAGGAAGTGGGAAATCTGAGGTTGGTCGTTTTTCAACTCATTCCCTATTGAAGATACAGTGGGATATGGGTCATGTTGCACTTCCTAAGGCTTCCACTAGATGTCAACAGTCTTTAGAACCTTGTCTGATGCTTCTACTGTGAAGTGGGGCCGAATGAGAGGGGAATGAGTCAGAGGTCTGCCATGAGCTGACCATGCTCTGACCATTCGCGTTCACATGAGAGGGAGCCCTGTTCCACCGCACTTCTGAAGACAATGGAATTCTCCGGTTGGAACATTATTGAAGATTTATGTTAAAAACATCCTAAAGATTGATTCAATACATCGTTTGACATGTTTCTACTGACTGTTACGGAACTTTATGACATTTCGTCTGCTTTTAGTGAACGCGCTTCCTGACTTTGGATTTGTTTACCAAACACGCTAAAAAAGTAGCTATTTGGACATAAATGATGGACATTACCGAACAAAACGAACATTTCTTGTGGAAGTGGGAGTCCTGGGAGTGCATTCCGACGAAGATCAGCAAAGGTAAGTGAAGATTTATAATGCTATTTATGACTTTTGTTGACTCCACAATTTGGCGGGTAACTGTATGATTCCTTTTGTGGCTGAACGCTGTTCTAAGATGATTGAACATTGTGCTTTTGCCGTAAAGCTTTTTTGAAATCTGACACAGCGGTTGCATTAAGAACAAGTTTATCTTTAATTCTATGTAAAACATGTATCTTTCATCAAAGTTTATGATGAGTATTTCTGTTATTTGATGTGGCTCTCTGCAATTTCTCCGGATATTTTGGAGGCATTTCTGAACATGGCGCCAATGTAAACTGAGGTTTTTGGATATAAATATGAACTTCATCGAACAAAACATATATGAATTGTGTAACAGGAAGTCCTATGAGTGTCATCTGATGAAGATCATCAAAGGTTAGTGATTCATTTTATATCTATTTCTGCTTTTTGTGACTCCTGTCTTTGGCTGGAAAAATGGCTGTGTTTTTTTGTGATTTTGCGGTGACCTAACATAATCGTTTGTGGTGCTTTCGCTGTAAAGCCTTTTTGAAATCGGACACTGTGGTGGGATTAACAAGAAGTGTATCTTTAAAATGGTGTGAAATACTTGTATGCATGAGGAATTTTAATTATGAGATCTGTTGTTTGAATTTGGAGCCCTGCACTTTCACTGGCTGTTGTCATATCGATCCTGTTAACGGGATTGCAGCCCTAAAAAGTTAATGGCGTCAGACAGAGGCTCTGCATCTGTCCTCGTGCTCCTAGACCTTAGTGCTGCTTTTGATACCATCGATCACCACATTCTTTTAGAGAGATTGGAAACCCAAATTGGTCTACACGGACAAGTTCTGGCCTGGTTTAGATCTATCTGTCAGAAAGATATAAATTTGTCTCTGTGAATGGTTTGTCCTCTGACAAATCAACTGTAAATTTCGGTGTTCCTCAAGGTTCCGTTTTAGGACCACTATTGTTTTCACTATATATTTTACCTCTTGGGGATGTCATTCGAAAACATAATGTTAACTTTCACTGCTATGCGGATGACACATTTCAATGAAACATGGTGAAGCCCCAAAATTGCCCTCGCTAGAAGCCTGTGTTTCAGACATAAGGAAGTGGATGGCTGCATACTTTCTACTTTTAAACTCGGAGAAAACAGAGATGCTTGTTCTAGGTCCCAAGAAACAAAGAGATCTTCTGTTGAATCTGACAATTAATCTTGATGGTTGTACAGTCGTCTCAAATAAAACTGAGAAGGACCTCGGCGTTACTCTGGACCCTGATCTCTCTTTTGACGAACATATCAAGACTGTTTCAAGGACAGCTTTTTGCCATCTACGCAACATTGCAAAAATCAGAAACGTTCTGTCCAAAAATGATGCAGAAAAATGTATCCATGCTTTTGTCACTTCTAGGTTAGACTACTGCAATGCTCTACTTTCCGGCTACCCGGATAAAGCACTAAATAAACTTCAGTTAGTGCTAAATACGGCTGCTAGAATCCTGACTAGAACCAATATATTTGATCATAAATCAGCCCCTGTTAAGGCAAGGGCTGATTTCAAGGTTTAACTGCTAACGTACAAAGCATTACATGGGCTTGCTCCTACCTATCTTTCCGATTTGGTCCTGCTGTACATACCTACACGTACGCTACGGTCACAAGACGCAGGCCTCCTAATTGTCCCTAGAATTTCTAAGCAAACAGCTGGAGGCAGGGCTTTCTCCAATAGAGCTCCATTTTTATGGAATGGTCTGCCTACCCATGTGAGAGACGCAGACTCGGTCTCAACCTTTAAGTCTTTACTGAAGACTCATCTCTTTAGTAGGTCATATGATTGAGTGTAGTCTGGCCCAGGAGTGTGAAAGTGAACGGAAAGGCTCTGGAGCAACGAACCGCCTTTGCTGTCTCTGCCTGGCCGGTTCCCCTCTCTCCACTGGGATTCTCTGCCTCTAACCCTATTACAGGGGCTGAGTCACTGGCTTACTGGTGCTCTTCCATGCCGTCCCTAGGAGGGGTGCGTCACTTGAGTGGGTTGAGTCGCAGACGTGGTCTTCCTGTCTGGGTTGGCGCCCCCCCTTGGTTTGTGCCGTGGCGGAGATCTTTGTGGGCTATACTCGGCCTTGTCTCAGGATGGTAAGTTGGTGGTTGAAGATATCCCTCTAGTGGTGTGGGGGCTGTGCTTTGGCAAAGTGGGTGGGGTTATATCCTGCCTGTTTGGCCCTGTCCGGGGGTATCATCGGATGGGGCCACAGTGTCTCCTGACCCCTCCTGTCTCAGCCTCCAGTATTTATGCTGCAGTAGTTTATGTGTCGGGCGGCTAGGGTCAGTCTGTTATATCTGGAGTATTTCTCCTGTCTTATCCGGTGTCCTGTGTGAATTTAAGTATGCTCCCTCTAATTCTCTCTCTCTCTCTTTCTTTCTTTCTCTCTCTCGGAGGACCTGAGCCCTAGGACCATGCCCCAGGACTACCTGGCATGATGACTCCTTGCTGTCCCCAGTCCACCTGGCCGTGCAGCTGCTCCAGTTTCGACTGTTCTGCCTATCTCGGTAGAGATACTCTCAATGATCGGCTATGAAAAGCCAACTGACATTTACTCCTGAGGTGCTGACTTGTTGCACTCTCGACAACTACTGTGATGATTATTATTTGACCATGCTGGTCATTTATGAACATTTGAACATCTTGGCCATGTTCTGTTATAATCTCCACCCGGCACAGCCAGAAGAGTACTGGCCACCCCTCATAGCCTGGTTCCTATCTAGGTTTCTTCCTAGGTTTTGGCCATTCTAGGGAGTTTTTCCTAGCCACTGTGCTTCTACACCTGCATTGCTTGCTGTTTGGGGTTTTAGGCTGGGTTTCTTTACAGCACTTGATATATCAGCTGATGTAAGAAGGGCTATATAAATACATTTGATTTGATTTGAAAGGAAAATATGCGATTTTCCCTCAACTGCAAGATAAAGAATGGTTGGCTGATTTTGCCTTCACTGTGGACATCATGGTCCTCATGAATTAACTGCATTCCAAACTACAAGGGAAGGGCCTTTTTGCACATCAGATGTACAGCCTTGTCAAAGCCTTTAAGGGAAAATGACTCCTCCTGGCCCGCCAAGTAGAAGCAACAATCTCACCCACCTTCCGACACTATTAGTCTCTTCCCTATCAGATGACCAGCGAGAGAAGTATACATCGCTGCTGCGTGCTTTGAACAGTGAGATTTCTCGTAGTTTTGAGGATTTCAAAGTGTTGGAAAATGCCATCTCCTTTCACCTTCAATGTGGATAACGCTCCCACTGACCTGCCACTTGAGCTTATCGATCTTCAGTCTGATGCTGTGATTGGAGAACTATTCAAAACAATGTCACTGACGAGGTTCTATGCATCTCTCGATGAACAAAACTTTCCAAAGATTAGGAGTCATGCTCAGAAGATGTTTGTACTGTTTGGGTCAACCTATGTATGTAAACAGACATTTTCAGTGATGAAATATAACAAGGCACAGATCATCTCTTACGGACTCTGACCTCTCAGCAATCCTGCCCATAGCAACGTCAGAAACTATACCTGACTTCACTGCTCTAGTCAATGCCCATCAGAGACTTCACTCCTCACACTGATTGAGTAGGTTAAATGTAATGTTGACCTCTCTCTGGTTCTTGTGTTTTTGTGCATACCCGTTAAATAGAGTTCTGCCCGTGGTGCTGAATGCACAGTGTACTTTTGTCACAGTGTCACGTATACTCCCTCTCCGGCCTCTACGCCATCTGGCTGCTGATTATCCCGCACACCTGTCACCATCGTCTCATGCACCTGCACCTCATGACACTCACCTGGACTCCATCACCTCCTTTCTTATCTTCCAAATATGATGTATAATCCTGTAATATGATTCTGGCCCGCGATGGCAAAACAATATTCTAATGTGGCCCTCCATGGAAAATAATTGCCCAGGCCTGCCCTTACCCAACAACACGTAACCCATTTGCTGGATTGGTTATATTCTTGTTATGGTGCACTACTAATGCTTTTTGAGGTGGGTTCAGTTTCGGTTCCATTATAAAAAAAAAAATCATGTTTTTGATTTCGCTTTCAATTATAATTTTTTAACATGAAATGCATTATGAAATAATGACGTTACAATAATTTTAGAGCTTTATAATAGAAATTGCAAAGCCAGAAATAGTGAACATTCAATTGCCAAAACGTTGAAAATATTCCATTGTTTTTAATCAGGTCCACATTGGGTAGACATCAATAGACAAATAGGAATTTGCTATGAAATAATACAATATTTCAGTTGTATATATTACCTTGTTGTTATTTGATGACTTTATAATTGTTCATTCCTTAAACGAATCATCTCATCTCTGTTCAAGCAGTAGAAGTCAGGCAGCCAGGCTATCTAACATGATGTTCTCCCCGAGTCCCCATTCTTTAGTCATTCTATTTATCTAGCCTGTCTAACAGTGTAGGCTGGCGGGAGGAGCTATAGGAGGACGGGCTCATTGTAATTAATGGAACGGATTCAAACGTGGTTTCCATATTTTTTACGCGTTTGACACCATTCCATTTCAGCTAATACAATGAGCCCGTTATCCTATAGCTCCTCCCACCAGCCTCCACTGGTGTCTAAGTATGCTGCAGAGCTGTCTGACTAAATAATTGTACTAGTTCTTCAAAGTAGATAAGGCAAACTTTGAAGAACTGTCTCTGTCCCTCTCATCATTGTGCTGTGTACATTCGTCTCTCATGCAGTCTATGCGGTCTGTGTGCATCTAACCTAACATCTCATGCGTAAAAGTGTATCCGTCCAGAGATATGTACAGTACCAGTCAAAAGTTTGGACACACCTACTCATTCATGGGTTTTTCTTTATTTTTGCTATTTTCTACATTGTGGAATAATAGTGAAGACATCAAAACTATGAAATAACACATATGGAATCATGTAGTAACCAAAAAAGTGTTAAACAAATCAAAATATATCTAAGATTTGAGATTCTTCAAAGTAGCCACCCTTTGCCTTGATGACAGCTTTGCACACTCTTGGCATTCTCGCAACAGAAATCAACAGGTTTACAGAAATTAGCCTTATTTGGTAGAAGACCAAGTCCATATTATGGAAAGAACAGCTCAAATAAGCAAAGAGAAACGACACTCCATCATTACTTTAAGACATGAAGGTCAGTCAATCTGGAACATTTCAAGAACTTTGAACTCTTCAAGTGCAATGTAGAAAATAGTAATAATAAAGAAAAACCCTTGAATGAGTAGGTGTGTCCAAACTTTTGACTGGTACTGTATGTAATGACGAGATACTCATGTCTCTGCTCTAACATTGGGAGTTGTTGTCGGGAAGGCATGCGACAAGTTTAGGTCCAAAATAAGCACATAGAAATGCATAGGGCTTATTTTGGATAGATTTTGGCGAGAGTGAAACCTCTCGGTTCGCGTCTTCCTCTCTGATACAATTATGGTCATTGTAGTTATTTACCATGTTTCTACACTGAACTAGGTTGAATATTTGCTTAATGAAAACTACAACTCTCTTTAGCCTAGCGTCCTACAGAGTTCTTAAAAAATATATAATTATATTTAATCTTTATTTAACTAGGCAAGTCAGTTAAGAACAAATTCTTATTTTCAATGACGGTCGACTTGGACAACGCTGTGATACAGCCTTGATTTCTTTCCCCCCCAAAAATGTGTTAATCGTTCAGCACTACACACTATACTTTGATGGCATTTCTTCCATCGTGAGGCTTTTAAAGTTACACTATATTCTGTAACACTGGAGATCTACCTACTGTATACAAGCCTGAGGTGATGAGATAGTTTAAAGTTGGTTACTTACTATTCTGACTAATTTTGAGATTTATATAATGGGATATAAACTTTCAAACACTTCCAATCAAAACTCCTTAGAGGAATCAAGTGCGATATCAGGTGTGTTTGTTTAAGATGTGTGTGTGTAGAGAGAAAAGAGAGAGAACGAAGAGAGACAGAACATCTGTGAGCGAAATGGCAGGTGTATGTGTGTGTGTGCAGGTGCCCAAAGACAACTCTTCTCTTTATTTCTCCTTATTCTTCTTTTTATTTAGGCCTACTCTACTCATCTCCTCTTCTCCTCTCCTTTGCCATCTCTCATCCTCTCTGAAAGCATGGGCCTCGATATGGCACTCTGACATTAAAGAAGCAGTGCACCTGCAATAGTCTGTCCCTCGAGGTGTCGGACAAGCACACCTGCCTGTGTTGAGTCGATATGAAGTGAGCACAGCTCTCAACCCTCTATCAAAGTGACAGCAATGTCAATGTTATTAGGATAGTATAGAGAGAGCGCTCAATAGAGGCCAGTGACCTCTCCTCCTCCTCACACCTTTTTTTTCTCCATTTACAGTGTGTGTGTGTGTCTGTTCTAACTTTACTATCCTTTTGGGTTTAAAAAGTCCTCACAAGGATAGAAAAACAAGGAACATTCTGACAAGTGGGGACATAAAATTGTCAGAGACTCCAGTCACCCAAGGCATAGACTGTTTTCTCTGCTACCGCACGGTACGTGTTACCGGAGCGCCAAGTCTAGGACCAAAGGCTCCTTAACAGCTTCTACCCCCAAGCCATAAGACTGCTGAACATTTAATCATATGGCCACCGGACTATTTACATTGACCCCCCACCCCCAATTTGTTTTGTACACTGCTGCTACTCGCTGTTTATTATCTATGCATAGTCACTTCACCCCTACCTACATGTACAAATTACCTCATCTAACCTGTACCCTCGCACACTGACTCTCTACAGGTACACCCTGTATATAGCCTCGTTATTGTTATTTTATTGTGCTACTTTTAATAATTTTTTACTTTAGTTTACTTGGTAAATATTTTCTAAACTCTTCTTGAACTGCGCTGTTGGTTAAGGGCTTGTAAGTAAGAATTTCACTGTAAGGTCTACACTTGTTGTATTCGGCGCATGTGACAAATAAAGTTTGCAGGTCTCCAAAAAGAAAAAGGCTATTTTAGGCTCAGCGGTTAGGGTTAGGGTTAGAATTAGGTTAATACGGGGTTAGGTTTAGGAGTTAGGTTTAGTTTAAGGGCTAAGGTTAGAGTTAAGGTTAGGGTTAGGTTAAGAGTTAGGCTTAGTGGTAAGGGACAATAGGATTTTGAATGGGAATACATTATTGGATCCCCACTTAGTAGTAAAACCAACATGTGTGTGTACATGCATACACTGTGTGCGTGTTTTAACATTATTCTTCTCTTCTGCCTACGAGTAATGGACCTTCCACTACTTTGCTAAGAGCTCAAAGTACATACGGGATAATGTGACAGTGTATGTGTCTGGTTGTGACAGTGTGCGTGCGTGGGTGTTCTGTTAACGCATATAGTGTGTGTTGTTGTTGTTTATTTTCTGGCTGCTGGCTGAGGGCATATTTTGAATCCGCACTTGTCAGACGTTAGGGAGTAAGAGCGCTCTGTTGTTTTAGAGAGAGGAATGGATGAAGGTGAGCCAGCGGTAGTCCTGAATTAACCTTACACCTCGCCAGGGGCTGACAGGAGAGAAAGACCTCGCCAGGGGCTGACAGGAGAGAGAGAGAGAGAGAGAGAGAGAGAGAGAGAGAGAGAGAGAGAGAGAGAGAGAGAGAGAGAGAGAGAGAGAGAGAGAGAGAGAGAGAGAGAGAGAGAGAGAGGGAGAGAGGATGTACTTTATCATTACATGCGAGATGGACTGCTTTTATACCCACACGCATATGCTGTGTCTATGTCTGTGTGTATCCAGTGTGTGACTGAGTGTGTGTCCAGGGCTAAAAGGTTGAATGGCTTGTCTGCAGTCTCACGACCATCTATCCTTAGGTCAGACACTCACATTACAACAGAGAGGTTACACATGCACGCACACACACACACGCACACACGCACACACACACCCTTTAGCCCTTGACAAGAGGTCAGTAACAGCACGAGTTATCATAATCATCGCAAATATGTACATGTATTTGCATTGTACATAATGACAATACAGAGAAAGGTCTGTTGCTATAGAGTTGACTGTGTGTGTGTGTGTGTGTGTGTGTGTGTGTCTGCTACAGTCAACTCTCAATAAATTGAAAAGATTGTGACTTGTAACAGTGTACACTAGGGCTGGGTGATATGGCCAAAACATTTCAGACTCATGGGCGATTCACAATATAAATAAAACATGTTTTACAGTTTCTCTACATAAGCTTTGATGTACAATTAAAAGTCAATAAACTGCATGTAAAATTATACCTAGGCTAAATATAAGCCTTATTTATCAAAACAGTTGAATTTTTTTTGTGTCTTTCAGGTATGTCTATGAAAATGCAATTTTTTATTACAAACTCAACATGAACCATGCACAATGCACACCCACTAATAATGAACAACTTCTTGTAGCAGACATTATAGAAAATGAACACAGGTCTCATGAACAATCTCTTAAGCAGAAGCCCATGTGCTAGTGAGGAGCCAGCTAATCTTTGTATTTAAATTCTAGCCAACTAGGAAGTATTTGGTTGCTAACAAGGTAGAACAGTTCAACTGTTATGAATTTACCCTCCTGTCTATCTCCAACTGTTTGAACAACATAGCCTGTTCACTTTGCTAAGATATTGAAATCAAGCAGCCTACCTGTTTCGGTACATGGTACTGCAATGCCGCGCGCAACAGAAACTGTGTAAACATTATTTTTTATTTTTTATGATGCTAGTGGTTGTATTAATTTGGAATCTATCACAACCCACAGCTGTCCCAGACTATGTGTGGAAGATTTATTTCTTGCACAGAATTGGTCAACTTTGTACTATGGGGGATAGTAGATTGACATAGGCTAGTGCTTTTGCTGTTCGTTAGGCCTATTCATCTTGTTGGCTGATGAAAAGTAAATGTGGACAGTTCTTCCAATATCTTCAATATGCACCTCGGAATTGGATAAGGACACAGTCTTGTGTCCTTGGATAAGGACACAAGATTTGTCTGTCTTCACTTATAGCCTGTGAGAAAGACCTGATCACGGGATGGAGAGCCATGCGAATGAGAGGTGCTTCGGAGGACGCAGCACTCAGGAAGAAGGGAATTATAATTATTATATTTAGCCCAAGGGCTCAACGGCCACTGGCCGCAAAAGGCATTACGGACACACAAAGGGGATGCCGCCGGAAAAGTCGAAGCATTATCAAGTGCTTGTCAAATTGTGAATGAGAGATTGATGATGTGTGTACAACCTGCACAAGAAAAAAAGCAGAGCTCACGCCTTTCAAGCAACTTTTTCTAAATCATCATTAGAGTCGCATCATGCAGCCTCAAAACATATAGCCCAATGTTTGTACAACAACTAAAGTTACATTAACTTCTCTAGGATAGGGGGCAGCATTTTCACGTTTGGATGAAAAGCATACCCAAATTCCACTGCCAGCTACTCATCCCCAGAAGATAAGATATGCATATTGTTAGCAGATTTGGATAGAAAACACTCTGAAGTTTCTAAAACGGTTTGAATCATGTCTCTGAGTATAACAGAACTTATTTAGCAGGCGAAACCCCGAGGACAAACCATTGAGGTTTTTTGGGGGGGGTCACTCTCTTTTCAATGGATTTTCATTGGGAATACAGATTTCTAATTGACCTTCTTGCAGTTCCTACCGCTTCCACTGGATGTCTACAGTCTTTAGAAATTGGTTGAGGGTTTTTCCTTTGTGTAATGAAGAATTACGGCCATTTTGAATCAGGGTCACTTGTTGTGCCGAAAAGCCTATTTGAATTCTGACATGTTGGCTGGATTCACAACCAGTGTGTAACGGCAGCCTTCCCTCTCTTCACGAGAAGAGAGGGTGTAACAGGGATCGGACCAACACGCAGCGTAGCCAGTGCTCAACATGTTTAATAAAACGATAAACAGTGAACACTTAACACGATACAAAATAACAAATGTGGCAAACCGATACAGCCCTATCTGGTGCAGAGAAAACACAAATGAACTAGTGTAGCCCAAAGCCATATGGCATACCCAGATCAGGACCTAACATACGGACAATTCAGGGTATGCAATTCTGTTCATCTGAAATAGACTGCATTTTCGTCATATCATGTTTCTTTAGACCTGTCTAAAAATAAACAATGGATTTATTGTGAAGGCTATATTATATGGATTTATTAGACTTTTTAAAATGTAAATGTTCCAGAGGTCTGCATCAGTGGCTTATAGTACTCTGAAATCGGAGTAGATCGCCAGAGCGAATTTACCAGCTACGTCTATCAACAGTTGTCGCAGTGACATCATTGACATTCTTTTGAAATTATTACTTGCAAAGTGGAGTTTTCTGTTAAGCCATGTAGCTAGCTATCTAGCTAAACAATGAACCATAATCCCAACTCGTGACTTTACTACCCTGAATCAATCTGCAGGTAGCTAACCAACCAGGTTCAATGTTAGCTAGTTAATATTAGGCTATAACTAGCAAAGCAAATGGCTCTGAGATACAAATAATACTACTACACAGATCAGACACGTAACATTAGCTAGCTGACCTAACAACAGCAGTCAAGCATCCAAGCTAAATGGCTAATGCTGGCTAGTTTGCTAGCTTCTTCCAGACACAAATGAGAGAACAGCTCACTGACTATTTTACTTGCCCTAGGAGAGCTGGTTTGGCTGTTTTTATGGTATCCAGAGCGTTGGTGACTGCAACTGTGCTGCTGGAAACAATTAATTAAAATGTTTTGCCAAAGTTTATTGATACCGGCCATATTCAATGGGTGTTGAGTATTCATAAATGTGTCTGTTATTCTGCGCTCTGGTACACTCAGACAAGAGTGCTCTGAAATCGGAGTAGATAGCCGGAGAGAATTTACCAGCTACCTCTAACAACAGTTGTCGCAGTGACATCATGAACATTCTATTGAAATGGTTAATTGCATAGTGAAGTATTTTGTTAAGACATGTAGCTAGCTAGCTAAACAATGAACCATAATCCCAACTCATGACGTTACTACCCTGAATCAATCTGCAGGTAGCTAACCAACCAGGTTCAATGTTAGCTAGCTATAGCCTAGTTATTAGGCTATAACTAGCAAAGCAAATGGCTCTGAGATACGAATAATATTACGACACAGATCACTACACAGATCATACACGTAACATTAGCTAGCTACCCAGCCAGCTAACGTTAGCTAGCTAGCTAACAATACACTTGAAATGAAAATGACTTTCTTACAAAATTAGAAACGTGTAATATCTGAAATGTACCTAGCTAGAGTATCTTATCCGTATACATGGATGGACGCTTCTACCTCTCTGTCACGGATGCCATGGTTGCCCATAGTTTGAAGATCCCCTTAGCTATCTTACTCTAGAGCAACACTTATGCAGTTCTACTACGGGATATCTTTCAAAAAAAGTTGTGTTAGACAGGATAACCTACAAGCTACATGGCAGACCAATCCGAACTCATCTCTCGGCATGTCCAGCCCATTCATTATCTCTACCAATCATGGCTTGCGGGACGGTTGCTGGCTTTTTCATAGACTGAACCAACTAGGCTTGTAATTTAACAATTGTATTCGTATTTACAGATGACACACAAGTTTGTTATTAAGGCACATGAAAGTTCACATGATCCAGAAGGCCTTTCTGCCCCCCAAAAAACGCCTTTCGATAAAAAAAGGCTCTCCTGAAGTAGTGATAGACGACATATGCCTAGTTTCTTGAAACGAGTCACAAATGTGGAAAAATTGAAGGGGTCTGAATACTTTCCGAATGCACTGTATATCATAAATGTATTAGTGCAAAAATGGATGTAGCAACTAAGGATTCTAGCTTTTATATTTATTATGCATCATCAGTGAGGCAGACCATACATCTGTATCTGAAGATACATACTTCTTGTTTTATAATATGAATGTTCTCGACAGAGCTGAGTGTGTTTTGGGAGTCACTTTTCTCAAATAATTAAAGATAAAAGCTAAGAACTTTGATGGTCCCTGTTGAGGGAAATGGCTCTTTACAATTTACACACACACACACACACACACACACACACACACACACACACACACACACACACACACACACACACACACACACACACACACACACACACACACACACACACACACACACACACACACACACACACACACACACACACACACACACACACACACACACACACACACACTTTAAGGCTGTTTCTATGCTTTCAGATAATCCTCAGCCACTGTCAGCTGAACTCTCATCTCCTCCACAAAGCTCCTTATACGAGCTGAAGCTTGTCTCACACACACACACATACACCGACACACATGCATACACACACGCACGCACACACAAACACACACGCACACACAAACACCACATGCACACATTCTCTCTCTCAGTAGCCAAACACTCTGTGTACTATATTAGATAGCTTACTCCTGAGGGAAAGGAACACTCGCTTAAAATGTCCTGCCTAAAAGTCTGGAAGCCCATCAATCTGACACACTTACACATACACACACACTCTCTCAGCATTCTTTCTCTGCTTAAATGAGAAGCCTTCCCCATGGAACAAAGTTGAGCTTCAGTGATAAACCTCTGCTCTGTGTGTGTCTCTCTCTCTCTCTCTGTGTGTGTGTGTGTGTGTGTGTGTGTGTGTGTGTGTGTGTGTGTGTGTGTGTGTGTGTGTGTGTGTGTGTGTGTGTGTGTGTGTGTGTGTGTGTGTGTGTGTGTGTGTGTGTGTGTGTGTGTGTTATGTGACAGCTCACAAACTATGCAGCACAATAGGTTGAGACAGGGGCATTATTTGCAATCACATAATTCTCTGCCCCCTGACTATACTCTGCTAGAAGAGATGCACACTGATGTGCTGTGATGCAGGAAGACACACACACGCATGCACACTTACAAGTACACACACAAACACACACAGCCTCAGCGGTTAATCAGTTGTTTGGGAAGCGATGGGCCAATATGTTGGAACCTCCTGTCTTGTTCCAGGTTTCCCTGGGGGATCGATACAGGTGCGTACACAGATAAACACCTTTACAGTAACTGGAGATTACTCTTTTGAAACCTTATCAATACACACAGCCTTAAATACATACACCCAGTATGCTTCATACATCTCTCTCTCGTCTCCATTACTCAGCGTTTCCAAAATCGGTCCTCTGGACCCCAAGGGGTGCTCCTTTTGTTTTTTGCCCCAGCACTACACAGCTGATTCAAATAATCGACGCTGCCATAACTACCCCTTTCCATCACTTTGTTTCACACCCTCCCCTCTCTCTCCCTTTTTCCTAAATCTCCCTGTCCTGCTCCATCAATCTTTTTCCATCAATATTTTTCCATCTCTCTCTCTCTCTCTCTCTAAGGGACTTAGTCTTGCACATTCAACTCCACATAAGTACAACTCTACTTTGAGCTGACACTGAGTCTAGCTGATTCAGTGGCCTCACAGCTAACCCTCTTCTTTCATATCCCTCTATCCCCCAGCCCTTGGTTCTCTCTCTCACTCCATTCTTTATCCCTCTTCCCCCTGCACCCCTCTATCCCTCCACCCTCCGTTATCCTTCTATCTTCTCTCTTATTCACCCTTACCACCTTTGAAGCACTGAAACCTTACCCCAGTCAGCAATGTGGTGCTTACCTCTGTCCACTTTAAATCTCCTCTTTATCTTCACGCACTTCTATCCTCCCTCCCTCCCTTCCCCCTTCTCTCTTTCTGTCTGTCTCCCTGTAGGGCTGTGATGGTCCTGGAATTTTCGTTTATGGTTGTTTGTCGGGCAAATGTCCACATTCACCGTTATAACGGAAACAATGTGCAAAGTTAAGGCCGCTTTTTTCTATCATCTCTGTCTGCTGCGCAGCTTCCAGCAGCAGTAGCACAGCTTTCTGTTGCCTAGAAACTGCAGTAAACAAGTCTATCATGCAGCTTTTGCACACATACACTACCATTCAAAAATTTGGGGTCACTTAGAAATGTCCTTGTTTTTGAAAGAAAATATTTTTTTTGTCCATTAAAATAACATAACATTTATCAGAAATACAGTGTAGACATTGTTAATGTTGAAATTTCTAAGTGACCCCAAACTTTTGAACGATAGTGTATATATTCCGTTTGCCAGCCTTTGTTACATGCACTGAATACAACAGGTGTAGACCTTACAGTGAAATGCTTACTTACAAGCCCTGGGATAGGGGGCGCTATTTTCACTTTGGGAAAAAATCGTGCCCAATTTAAACAGCCTCGTACTCTATTCTAGATCGTACAATATGCATATTATTATTACTATTGGATAGAAAACACTCTCAAGTTTCTAAAACCGTTTGAATTATATCTGTGAGTAAAACAGAACTCATTTTGCGGCAAACTTCCTGTCAGGAAGTTAAAAATCTGAAATCGAGGCTCTGTTCCAGGGCCTTCCTATTCATTTGCTTGAAATCTATGGATATAAATGCACTTCATACGCCTTCCACTAGATATCAACAGGCAGTGGGAGGTGGAATGGGGTGTCTAGCTTGATCTGAGGTCGAACAAGAGCTCTTGGAATGACGTGACCCCAAATTTCCTTTGTTCAGCAAGGCGCGGGAAGGAACCCTGGATTGCCTTCTGAAAAGCTTTCGGTATAGACGGCTAATATCTCCGGCTTTGATTTTATTTGATAAATGTGATAATATCATCGTAAAGTATGTTTTTTCAATATAGTTTTATCAGATTATTGAACGTTTATCGGGAGTTTTGGCGTTTTCCGTTCTCTGCGTTTGGTGAAGATGGACAACTTCGCGCCACTAATTCGACAGGAGAAGAGGACATTCTAAAACCAAACAACGATTTATTCTGGACAAAGGACTCCTTGTACAAGATTCTGATGGAAGCTCAGCAAAAGTAGGAACCATTTATGATGTTATTTCGTATTTCTGTGGAAAATGTTTAGTACTATTTTCCGCCCTCATTGCAGGCGCTGTCTCGCTATAACGTAAGCTGTATGTCGTACTAAAGTTATTTTTAGAATTCTAACACGGCGATTGCATTAAGAACTAGTGTATCTTTCATTTGCTGTACAACATGTATTTTTTAGTAAAGTTTATGATGAGTTCTTTGATTAGATTAGGTGAGTGTCAGAAATATATCCGGATAATTTTGTGCAGTTTGGCTACGTATTCACATTGTAAAACCACGATTTGTACCGCTAAATATGCACATTTTCGAACAAAACATATATGTATTGTGTAACATGATGTTATAGGACTGTCATCTGATGAAGTTTGTCAAGGTTAGTGAATAATTTTATATCTTTTGCTGTTTTTTTGCGATTGCTACCTTTGCGGTGAATGAATGCGGTTGTGTGGTTGGCTATTGTGGTACGCTAATATAATGCTATATTGTGTTTTCGCTGTAAAACACTTAAAAAATATGAAATATTGGCTGGATTCACAAGATGTTTATCTTTCATTTGCTGTACACCATGTATTTTTCATAAATGTTTTATGATGAGTATTTAGGTATTTCACGTTGCTCTCTGTAGTTATTCTTGCTGCTTCGGTGCTATTTGTGATTGTAGCTGCAATGTAAAACTATGATTTATACCTGAAATATGCAAATTCTTCTAACAAAACATAGATTTATTGTATAACATGTTATAAGACTGTCATCTGATGAAGTTGTTTCTTGGTTAGTGACTAATTCTATCTCTATTTGGGGGTTTTGTGCAAGCTACCTGTGCTGTGAAAGAAATGTCTGTGCATTTTTGTATTTGGTGGTGAGCTAACATAAATATACGTGGTGTTTTCGCTGTAAAACATTTAAAAAATCGGACATGTTGGCTGGATTCACAATATGTTTATCTTTCATTTGCTGTATTGGACTTGTTAATGTGTGAAAGTTAAATATTTCAAAAAAAAAAATTTTGAATTTTGAAAAATACAACAAAATGAATGTATTAGAACGGTTATGATGGCTATTTTGTTTTATTCATATTCTTCATACATAATCGCTGGTTACATGGTTATACAACTATCGTGCCAGTTCTAACTCTCAGTCTCCCTCTACCTTGCAAACTCTCTCTCTTACTTCCCATCAATCTCTCTCTCTCTCTCTCTCTCTCTCTCTCTCTCTCTCTCTCTCTCTCTCTCTCTCTCTCTCTCTCTCTCTCTCTCTCTCTCTCTCTCTCTCTCTCTCTCTCTCTCTCTCTCTCTCTCTCTCTCTCTCTCTCTCTCTCTCTCTCTCTTACTTCCCATTTTGCTCTAGCGCTCACTCACTTCCCATCTCTCTCTCTTTCATTCCCATCTCTATCTCTGTTACTTCCCATCTCTCTTTCTCTCTCTCTTTCACTTCCCATCTCTCTTTCTCTCTTACATCTCTATCTCACCTACCTCTCTCTCTTATTCACTTCCCACCTCTTTCCCTCTCGTTCACTCCCATCTACATCTCTTTCTCCCTTGCATCTCTCTCTCTCTCTCTCTCTCAAATACCTCAAATACCTAATCTCTCTCTCTCTCTCTCTCTCTCTCTCTCTCTACAGTGTAAATCAGCTGTACTGAGTGGTGATTAGCAGACACACAGAGTAAAGGTGAAAGTGCTGCCACCCCTGTCATCTCCTCTTACAGTGATATATAAACCTCTGTTACAGATAGTGTCCGGTGTGTGTGTGTACTGAAGTGCAGTCATATTCTCTCTCAGTGATCTACACACCTCTAGTTGCCATATCACACAAAGCTTCAAGTTCCTCGGCGTGCACATCACTGACAACCTGAAATGGTCCATCCACACAGACAGCATGGTGAAGAAGGCGCTACAGCACCTCTTCAACCTCAGGAAGCTGAAGAAAAATTTGGCTTGGGCCCTAAGACCCTCATGAACTTCTACAGATGCACCATTGAGAGCATCCTGTCGGCTATATCACTGCCTGGTATGGCACACACACACACACACACACACAAACACACACACACACACACACACACACACACACACACACACACACACACACACACACACACACACACACACACACACACACACACACACACACACACACACACACACACACACACACACACACACACACACACACACACACACACACACACACACACACACACACACACACACTCTGATGGATTGATTCTACCTTGATAGACAACATGTTGCTGGGCAACTCATTGAGTGGGAGGATGCATAGAGCGGAACCGTGTGTGTGTGTTTGCCTGTGTATGTGCTTGTTTCTTATTTAGAGAGCGAGAGAGCTGTATAAAATCACACATTTTACACCAACACGTTATTGATCAGCATCACGTGAACACAACATTATAATGTAGATTATTACTATTCTCTGAGCACTGACTGCCACAGCACCTAGACCCTCTTACGGCCCAGCTACACCACACGAGTGAAATCCACGTCTGTGAGACTTGCGTGATACGGAGTTGATAGGCTTACTATAGTCAATGTTACCTGCTACATCGGCGCGTGCGTAAAGCGTAGACGTTGTGCGGCTGTTGTAGCAGCAACCTAAAATTAGGTTTGGATCTATTTTTCTCGGATCCACTCACGTAAACACCATACAATTATATTTCAACACTTAAAAACATATTCACTCAGCTTCATAGTATGAAAATGTAATAGAAACATTAATAACAATAGTATGCTTCATCTATACAATAGCAGTAGGCCTACCTGTTTGTAAAACTAATATATAAATGCAACTGTAGTCTTCCAAGTTCATAATTGGAGGTGGGTTGTTATACTGTATCTATAGTATCAATGCTTTTTCTAAACTTTTAAACATTCAAACCAGCTGATGAACAGAAAGGCAAATGAAGATGATGGTCTACCTTGTATCATCTTTCGAGGCAGAGGATGCAGTAGAGTAGACCCCTCCCCTGACCCTCCTTGAAAGATATTCTGACATATTCTGATATTTTGACAGGACAGGTCAAAGTTGGCAAAATTAATGACACCCGTTTGAGAAAGTTGACACCCAAAGTTGAGAAGCACACTTTGCTGTATGACCCCAGTAATCCCAATACAAGAACACTGTCCAAAGAAAAAGCATGGAATGCTGTAGCATCTGTCCTCGGAGAACCAGATATGTTTTGTCAGAGATATTGTATATAATGACCAGATGATCTTGTCTCCGCTCTAACCATGGGAGTCATTGTTCCAAAGGCGGGAAGGCAGGCGGTCTGCTTATCGGCCTGCTTATCAGTCTGCTTATCGTTGCATTCCCGAGTGGACCCTCTCACTTTGCCTCTTCCTCTCTGGTTTTGTCAACAAAATTAATTGATGTGCATTTGTTCTGCAAAGTACAGACAGCTAGCCAGCTATGGTTCAATTGTTGATTAACGAACAAGGTAAATTATTTGACTGCAGATGGTGGTAGAATTTTTACTCAACTTAATTTTTGATGTAATGAGAAATATGGCTGTTGTCATATAGGCTACCCATATTGGAACCAAAGTCAATAGATTCCATGCAGAAGAGACCGAGTGCAACTGATTCCGTCTCTGGAAATTACTGTGCTGACGTCCTGTTCACAGTTTGCACACCCATAACCTGTCTCTCTGTCATGCTCTCTCCCCCCCCCTCTCTCTCTCACCTTCTCTCTCTCTCTCTCTCTCTTTCGTGCACCATAGTTAGTGTTATCAACTTACTTGTTCTGGTGCTTGGAGCCCTGGAGGTGAGCATGGTACTGTTCAATGGAGTTCAACACCACACTACATACACTGCAGGAGTAACTGCTGCGGAGACCTGATGAGAGAAAAACACACAGACATCATCATTATCATTGTTGTCGTTAATATAATTATCATCGGAATCGTCATCATCATAATCATCATCATCGTAATCATCATCATCGTAATCATCATCACTGTCATCATGATCATCATCATCTTAATCATCAGCATCATTGTCATCATGATCATCATCGTAATCATCATCATAATCAACATAATCGTAATCATCATCATCTTAATCATCATCACTGTCATCATGATCATCATCATCTTAATCATCATCTTAATCATTACCATCATGATCATCGTCATTTTCATCATCTTAATCATCATCATCATTGTCAGCATGATCATGATCACCTTGATCATCATCATAATTGTCATCATGATCATCATCATCTTAATCATCATCATTGTCATCATGATCATCATCAGCTTAATCATCATCATCTTAATCATCATTGTCATCATGATTATCATCATCTTAATCATCAGCATCATCATTGTCATCATCTTAATCATCATCTGAATCATCAGCATCATTGTCATCATGATCATCTTAATCATCATCATCATTGTCATCATCATCTTAATCAGCATCATCATCATCTTAATCATCATCATCATTGTAACCATGATCATCATCATCTTAATCATCATCATCATCATCATCATCTTAATCATCATCATCATCATCATCATCATTGTCATCATGATCATCATAATGATCATCGCAATCAACATCAGTATCATCACCACCACCATCACTATCATCATCATTGTAAAGCATATCTAATGTACAAAGACAAGCCTACTGTATGCTTAAAAAACATATTTCCAGTGAATTACAGCTGACTCCAATGCAGAGTTGAGAAAATTACTGTGGTGTAATTACTGAGGTGTTTGCAGTAAGACTTGATGATACTATACTAGTCATTAACAGAGAGCGAGCGGCATTTGTAGATCAAGATTGCTGCTGTCTGCTTTCTTCCTATGTGTATGCCAGAGCGTATGCGTGTTTTAGTGTGTGTGTGTGTGTGTGTGTGTGTGTGTGTGTGTGTGTGTGTGTGTGTGTGTGTGTGTGTGTGTGTGTGTGTGTGTACGGTGTGTACGGTGTGTGTGTGTGAATGTGTGTACTTACAAGTAATGCAGATATATTACTGAGATTTTAGTGGGATGGAAGGATAGAAGAATGGAGGGGAGCCAGGCGTGTGCAGCGCTGCTGAGATGGGTGTGTTTGTGTGTGTGTGTGTGTGTGTGTGTGTGTGTGTGTGTGTGTGTGTGTGTGTGTGTGTGTGTGTGTGTGTGTGTGTGTGTGTGTGTGTGTGTGTGTGTGTGTGTGTGTGTGTGTGTGTGTGTGTGAGTGTGATTAGATGAACGGCGCAGTAACAGATGTGAGCTAATTAGACGGTTTGCAGGTGGTCGAGAATGAAGGACCAAAAATAGACAGAGGAAGAAGAGATGAAAATTAGGGGAAAAAGGAAAGAAAAAGAGAGGGGGTAGAGAGAGATGGGGAGGGAGAGAAAGCGAGATGAGATAGACAGGGGAGAGAGAGAGCGAAGGGTGAGGGGGGAAAATGAAAGAGAGGAGAGAGAGACAGAGAGAGAGGGAGAACGAGAGGAAAATAAAAGGCAGTGACTCAGAAAAAGAGAGGGAAAGAGAAAGAGAGTAGGCTAGTCTCATGTTGAGAGAGCTCATGGGGCCCGATTCAGACTTAGTAAATGTACGCCTTTCCTACCGCTGACTTTTCTATGCACTTCTCAGTATTTGGTATTCAGACTTACCTTAATCAGGTGTGGCTACCTTGCACGCTCTAAATAGATTTCATTCAACTGCTGAAAACCCTCCCACTTGCTGGCTAACAGATTTTCTTGTGGATGGAGTTTTAAATAAAGAGGGTTTTCAATACATTTATCTTAAGCCATCCCTTCAAATACCGTGTACCTTTTTAGTCAGAAATTTGTCTACAGGCTCGCTAGAATATATAGAGAGAACGGGTTCAGAATATTAGGGATCAGAAAGCCATCTAAATCCAGTGCCTTCAGAAAATATTGACACCCCTTGACTTTTTCCACATTTCAAATGGGTTAAATGTATATATTTTTGTCACTGGCCTACACACAATATACCATAATGTCAAAGTGGAATTATGTTTTTATTTTTTTTATTTTAAAATAAATAAAAATGAAAAGCTGAAATGTCTTGAGTCAATAAATATTCAACCCATTTGTTATGGCAAGCCTAAATAAGCTGAGGAGTAGAAATGTGCTTAACAAGTCACATAATAAGTTGCATGGACTTTAACATGATTTTTGAATGACTACTTTATCTCCGTACCCCCTACACTCAGTCGAGCAGTGAATTTCAAAAACAGAATAAACTACAAAGACTAGGGAGGTTTTCAAATGCAACGTGTTATGTCTGGGGCAAATCCAATACAACACATTACTGAGTACCACTCTAAATAGTTTCAAGTATAGTGGCGGCTGAATCATGCTATGGGTATGCTTGTAATTGTTAAGGGCTTGGGAGTTTTTCAGGGGGAAAAAATGGAATGGAAAGCACAGGCAAAATCCTAGAGGAAAACCTGGTTCAGTCTGCTTTCCAACAGACTGGTAGATGAATTCACCTTTCAGCAGGACAATAACCTAAAACACAAGGCCAAATCTACACTGGAGTTGCTTACCAAGAAGACTGGGAATGATCCTGAGTTACAGTTGTGACTTAAATCTACTTGAACATCTATGGCAAAACCTGAAAATGGTTGTCTAGCAAAGATCAACAACCGATTTGACAGAGATTGCTCAGGGCATGTGCTCCAGGCAGGTGTCTTCACTGACATTTTCAACATGTCCCTGAGTCTGTAATAGTCTGTAATACCAACATGTTTCAAGCAGACCACCATAGTCCCTGTGCCCAAGAACACGAAGGCAACCTAACTAAATGACTACAGACCCGTAGCACTCACGTTTGTAGCCATGAAGTGCTTTGAAAGGCAGGTAATGGCTCACATCAACAGCATTATCCCAGAAACCCTAGACCCACTCCAATTTGCATACCACCCATACAGATCTACAGATGATGCAATCTCTATTGCACCCCACTCTGCCCTTACCCACCTGGACACGTGAGAATGCTATTCATTGACTACAGCTCAGTGTTCAACACCATAGTACCCTCAAAGCTCATCACTAAGCTAAGGATCCTGGGACTAAACACTTCCCTCTGCAACTGGATCCTGGACTTCCTGACAGGCCGCCCCCAGGTGGTGAGGCAACACATCTGCCACCCTGATCCTCAACACTGGAGCCCCTCAGGGGTGCGTGCTCAGTCCCCTCCTGTACTCCCTGTTCACCCACGACTGCATGGCCAGGCACGACTCCACCACCATCATTAAGTTTGCAGACAACACAACAGTGGTAGGCCTGATCACCGACAACGACGAGACAGCCTATAGGGAGGAGGTCAGAGACCTGGCGGTGCCAGAATAAAAACCTATCCCTCAATGTAACCAAGACTAAGGAGATGATTGTGGACTACAGGAAAAAGAGGACCGAGCACGCCCCCATTCTCATCGACAGGGCTGTAGTGGAGCAGGTTGAGAGCTTCAAGTTCCTTGGTGTCCACATCACCAACAAACTAGAATGGTCCAAACACAC
Source organism: Salvelinus alpinus (assembly GCF_045679555.1). Lineage (NCBI taxonomy): Eukaryota > Metazoa > Chordata > Actinopteri > Salmoniformes > Salmonidae > Salvelinus > Salvelinus alpinus. The sequence goes on along the minus strand of NC_092088.1, from coordinate 62,843,519 downwards.
CAAAACAGTCGTGAAGAGGGCACGACAAAGCCTATTCCCCCTCAGGAAATTAAAAAGATTTGGCATGGGTCCTCTGATCCTCGAAAGGTTCTACAGCTGCAACATCGAGAGCATCCTGACTGGTCTCATCACCGCCTGGTACGGCACTACAGAGGGTAATGCGTACGATCCAGTACATTTTATTTTATTTTATTTGGATCTCTTTTAGTCACCATTTGGACTAAGAGTCCTTAAACATTAAAATACAATTTATAATATGAACACATTTCCACATATAACACACTATTACAAACATACATAATATACTAACATAATGACCCAATAAATACTCAATCTAAAAAATATTGATTCTTCATCTACTATAGTCCCACAACATTTCTATGTATTTTATTTAAATTGTTTTAAAATAATTTTTAAATGTATATATTGAAAGGTTTCGTGTTTGCTCAGTTAATTTATTCCATTTCTTTATTGCTCTAAATCGAAATGTTATTTTGCCTATTTCTCTTTTCTGTCTGGAAAACGCATAGATGGTGGACAATTTATTTCTAGTATTTACGAAATGTATGTCTCTTACCAACTGAATACCGTTTTGAATAGAACTTGGCCGTTTTAAATTATGTATATTATGAAATAAAATAAGCATGTTTTTTTCAATTATCTTGTCGATTGATGACCAACCAAGAACACTGCGCATGACTGCAACAGAAGAACCATATCTCCACCTTAAAACAATCCTTGCTGCTTTGTTCTGTGCATTCTGCAGCCTCCTAACTTCACTTGATGATGCATTTCCCCAGACCACAGAAGAGTAGTTCACCTGACTCTCATTTAATGCTTGTGTTATTTGCTGAAGAATTTGTCCTGGTAAATATTTAGCTATCCTTCTGATTATGCATGCTGTTATAATATATTTTTTTTAACATAGATTAGTTATTTGAGACGACCATGATAAGCAGTTGTCTAGCTGCACTCTAAATAGTTTGATTTCTGCCACTTCTTCAATTTGTACTCCTCCCATACTTAATTGTATCCCATGCTGTTTTTGTCAGGACCCAGTTACGAACTCGGGTCTCCGGTGTGAGAAACAGTCACTTAGCAAACTGAGCCACTAATAGTCGGCAGAACCCAGAAGATGAGGCAGACACAGCAGTACTTGAGACGGTGTTTTAATAAAGTAAAAAGGAAAGTACTTCAGGCAAAAATATAAATCCACAACGTCAAAAGTAATTCCAAGACAAAAGGTAAATCCACAAGGTGGTAGATACAGCAGGGAAAAAACCTACTCTGGCAAGTACACCCACAAACTTGCCATTATCCATAGCATTGAGCCACTGGTCAGTCATGTCAACCAATGCAGTGGTAGTGGAATGGTTTTGCGATAAGCATGCTGATTGGCTGTAATCAGATCATTCTTTTCCATGTAGTCCCACATTTGTCGACTCACAATACCTTCCAATATCTTACTGAGTGTAGGGAGTAGACTAATTGGTCGACTATTGGCATGTGTAATGGGTTCTTTGCAGTCTTTCGGAATAGGACACAGTTTCGCATGCCTCCATACATTTGCAAACATCCCCTTTTCAAGTGACCAATTAAATATGTATCTCAGTGGAACTGCAATCTGGGGAGCAGCACAGCGAAGCAAAAAATTGTCCATAAGAGCCATAACCTGTAGATTTACCATGTCACGCTCGTCGTCAGAAGGAGTGGACCAAAGCGCAGCGTGGTACGTGTTCAAGATAATTTATTAAACTGAACATTGAAACAAAATAACAAAGAAGAACAAAACGAAACAGTTCGGTCTGGTGCAGACACAAAACAGAAAACAACTACCCACAAAACACAGGTGGGAAAAGGCTGCCTAAGTATGATTCCCAATCAGAGACAACGATAGACAGCTGCTTTTGATTGAGAACCACACCCGGCCAAACAAAGAAATAGAAAACATAGAAATAAAGAAACTAGAATGCCCACCCTAGTCACACCCTGGCCTAACCAAAATAGAGAATAAAAGCCTCTCTATGGCCAGGGCGTGACATACCATCAGGTAATGACTTCAATAGGTTTAACCTGTCTAGCCCCGGGGTTCCGCTAGCGGAACTCCTCCCACATTCCACTGAAAAGGCAGAGCGCGAAATTCAAAAAATATTTTTGAGAAATATTTAACTTTCACACATTAACAAGTCCAATACAGCAAATGAAAGATAAACATATTGTGAATCCAGTCAACATGTCCGATTTTTAAAATGTTTTACAGCGAAAACACCACGTATATTTATGTTAGCTCACCACCAAATACAAAAAAGCACAGACATTTCTTTCACAGCACAGGTAGCTTGCACAAAACCAACCAAACTAACCAAGAACCAACCAAACTAACCAAGAAACAACTTCATCAGATGACAGTCTTATAACATGTTATACAATAAATCTATGTTTTGTTCGAAAAATGTGCATATTTGAGATATAAATCATAGTTTTACATTGCAGCTACCATCACAGCTACCATCACAAATAGCACCGAAGCAGCCAGAGTAATTATAGAGACCAACGTGAAATACCTAAATACTCATCATAAAACATTTATGAAAAATACATGGTGTACAGCAAATGAAAGACAAACATCTTGTGAATCCAGCCAATATTTCAGATTTTTTAAGTGTTTTACAGCGAAAACACAATTTAGAATTATATTAGCTTACTACAATAGCCAACCACACAACAGCATTGATTCAAGGCAACAGAAGCGATAGCGACAAAACCAGCAAAAGATATTAATTATTTCACTAACCTTCATAAACTTCATCAGATGACAGTCCTATAACATCATATTACACAATACATATATGGTTTGTTCGAAAATGTGCATATTTAGAGCTGAAATCCGTGGTTATACATTGTGAAAACGTTTTCCAGAATCTCCGGATATATTTCTGACACTCACCTATTCTGACCAAATAACTAATCATAAACTTTACTAAAAAATACATGTTGTACAGGAAATGATAGATACACTAGTTCTTAATGCAATCGCCGTGTTAGAATTCTAAAAATAACCTTAGTACGACATACAGCTTACGTTATAGCGAGAGAGCGCCCAAAATCTGGGCGGAAACTAATAGTAAACATTTTCGACAGAAATACGAAATAACATCATAAATGGGTCCTACTTTTGGTGAGCTTCCATCAGAATCTTGTACAAGGGGTCCTTTGTCCAGAATAATCGTTGTTTGGATTTAGAATGTCCTCTTCGTCTGTTGATTTAGCAACCAAAACTTGCCAAGTGGAGCGAAGCTGTCCATCGTCACCAAACGCAGAGAACGGAACACGCCAAAACTCCCGATTTTTTTTTCAATAATCTGATAAAACTATATTGAAAAAACATACTTTACGATGATTTTATCACATTTATCAGATAAAATCAAAGCCGGAGATATTAGCCGTCTATAAGGAAAGGTTTTCAGAAGCCAAAGCTGATGTCCTTCCCGCGTCTTCCTGAACAAAGGAAATTGGGGTCATGTCATTCCAAGACCTCTCTTTTGACCATAGATATAGCTAGACTCCCCATTTCACCTCTCACTGCCTATTGACATCTAGTGGAAGGCGTATGAGGTGCATGTATAGTCATAAATTTCAAGCAAATTGATAGGGAGGCCCTGGAACAGAGCCTCGATTTCAAATTTTTCACTTTCTGACAGGAAATTTGCTGCAAAATCAGTTCTGTTTTACTCACAGATATAATTCAAACGGTTTTAGAAACTTGAGAGTGTTTTCTATCCAATAGTAATAATAATATGCATATTGTACGAGCAAGAATAGAGTACGAGGCCGTTTAAATTGGGCACGATTTTTCCCCAAAGTGAAAATAGCGCCCTCTATCCTCAACAGGTTTTAACACCTCCTCCACTGACAACGTTTGTAGACTAAAAGAGCAGATCGTGTTGCTCATAATATGATCATCAATCCATTGGACAATAGCTTGTTTGGAAGAATGTATGTTTAAATTGTTGCTCAGTAATTACATTTTCTTTGTAAAATAATCTGGAAAATGATTGGCAATATCAACTGGTTTTGTTATTATTCTCCCGTCAACCTCCACACTAGATGGGCATGATGAGATAGATGTACCAAATAAGCCCTTAACTGTGTTCCATACCTTTTTACAATCATTTTTACAATCAATAAAAGCATTGTTGTAAAATAACTTTTTTTTCTTTCGATTCAATTTAACTGCATAATTACGTAATGTTCTATAATTCTGTTCATCAATTTCTAATTTTGACTTGGCTGCTAAGACTTTTGCCATATTTCTTTGAGAAAAAGCCTCACCCAGTTCATCATCAATCCATGGAGATGGACTGGCACCAACTGTACTCTTTCTTATAGGGGCATGATGGTCCATTACCTCAGTGAGCAAATCAATAAAACATTCTGTAGCGTGATTTAAATCATCCTCTAGATAAATCAGCTCCCAGGGTACACCAGCCAAATCATTTAAATAGCTCATGATTAAATGTTTTAACATTTCTTTTGACCACAATCCTAGGGGGTTTCTTTGGAACCTTGGTGTTCATGGTTATGGTCACAATAGTATGGTCTGTCCAGCCCACTGGCATTGATCTGACTTTTAAGCATTGCAATGGTATATTACAGAAAATCAGATCAATGCATGTGTCTGAATGATGACCCAACTTAATTGAAGATCTAGTAGTATCATTAACCATTTGTTTCAAAACACAGTTCTTGGCATATATAATCAATTTTGTTCTATTCAAATTATTGTGATCCTTCCAATTTATATTAAAATCACCCAAGATAAATACATCTCTGTTGCTATCTGTGGCCTGGTCAAACCCAGTACATAAGTCATCCAGATAGGACACCTTAGAGCTAGGAGGTCTATACACACATCCTACCAATATGGGTGCCTGGTGAGGCAGATGTACTTCAGCCCATAGTGTCTCTATTTGACATACATTAAGGTCATCCCTCCTCTTAAAAGGTATATGATTCTGAATATACAGTGCTTCATCCCCACCATTCCTATTCCTGTCCCTTCTCAGCAGACTATATCCTTGAATGTTCATTTGCCCATCATTTACAGATGCATCTAAATGCGTTTCGGTCAAGGCCAAAATATGAATATTATTTATGTTGACCAAGTTAAAAACCTCATGTATTTTGTTAGGAAGGTTACATACATTAACCTGAGCTATATGCAACCCTTTCCTCATCAAGTGGAGATCAATAGAGCATGTATTCGTTATAGTTGAAGTTGTCATGATACACTACCACACACAAACTCACATTTGAACATTAAATTAAAATAGCCAGGGAGTTACTCTAGAGTCCTGATACAATTGCCCGTTGATATAAAGTTTATCCATCACCATGGAGACTCGTTGATTCAGGCAACGCTTTTCCTTAATGATGGGGCTAAGCTGCCTGCCATCCAGGATCTCTACACCAGGCTGTGTCAGAGGAAGGCCCTAAAAATTATTAAAGACCCCAGCCACCCCAGTCATAGACTGTTCTCCCTACTACCGCATGGCAAGCGGTACCGAAGTGCCAAGTCTAGGAAAAAAGGCTTCAGATTTTACCCCCAAGCCATAAGACTCCTGAACAGGTAATCAAATGGCTACCCGGACTATTTGCATTGTGTGCCCCCCCCTCAACCCCTCTTTTACACTGCTGCTACTCTCTGTTTATCATATATGCATAGTAACTTTAACTACACATTCATGTACATACTACCTCAATTGGGCCGACCAACCAGTGCCCCTGCACATTGGCTAACCGGGCTATCTGCATTGTGTCCCACCACCCACCACCCGCCAACCCCTACTTTACGTTACTGCTACTCTCTGTTTATCATATATGCATAGTCACTTTAACCATATCTACATGTACATACTACCTCAATCAGCCGACTAACCGGTGCCTATATGTAGCCTCGCTACCCTTATAGCCTCGCTACTGTATAGAGCCTTTCTACTGATATTTTTCACTGTCTTTTTTAAGGTTGTTTTTATTTCTTTACTTACCTATTGTTCACCTAATACCTCTTTTGCACTGTTGGTTAGAGCCTGTAAGTAAGCGTTTCACTGTAGTATTCGGCGTACGTGACAAATAAACTTTGATTTTATTTGAGATTGGATAATTCTTTGAAGAATAATAGGCAAATGTTGCACAATACAGTTGTGGAATGCTCTTAGAGACTTACCCAGAAAGACTCCCAGCTGTAATATCTGCCAAATGTGCTTCTACTCATTATGTAAATTTGATATTTCTGTATTTAATTTTCAATCAATTTGCAAACATTTCTAAAAACATGCTTTCTCTTTATCATTATGTGGTATAGTGTGTAGTTGGGTGAGAAAACACATACATTAAAACCATTTTCAATTCAGCCTGTAAGAACAAAATGTGGAATAAGTCAAGGGGTATGAATACTTTCTGAAGGCACTGTATATGCATATTCGTCTCCATTTTACCACCAATTGGTAGATTTAAACATTATTTGATGTTGTAGATTATTTAAATTTAGGAAAGTATTTAAAACAGATTTGCAGAACCTTTACACAAGAAAGAAAGAAAACTGTGTTTTGATTCATTCTGAAAATTACCACCATCAGTTCTTCAACCTATGGTAACATTGGAAAATAAGTGTACACAGAATTATACTAAACATAAATATAAATGCAACATGTAAAGTGTTGGTCTCATGTTTCATGAGCTGAAATAAAAGATCCCGAAAAAGCTTATCTCTCTCAAAATTGGTGAACAAATTTGTTTACATCCCTGTTAGTGAGCAGTTCTCCTTTGCCAAGATAATCCATCCACTTGACAGCTGTGGCATATCAAGAAGCTGATTAAAAAGCATGATCATTATACAGGGGCACCTTGTGCTTGGTACAAAACAAGGCCACAACCAAAATGTGCAGTTTTGTCACAAAACACAAAGCCACAGATGTCTCAAGTTTTGAGGGAGTATGCAACTGGCATGCTGACTTCAGGAATGTCCACTAGAAATGTTGCCAGAGAATGTGTTAATTATTCTAACATAAGCCGCCTCCAACGTCGTTTTAGAGAATTTGGCAGTACATCCAACCGGCATCACAACAGCAGGCTGTGTGTAACCACGCCATCCCAAGACCTTCACATCTGACATATTCACCTGCGGGATCATCTGAGACCAGCCACCCGGACAGCTGATGAAACTGTGGGTTTGCACAGAGTGCCCCATGGTGGCAGTCGGGGTTATGGTATGGGCAGGCATAAGCTACGTAAAACGAACATAATTGCATTTTATCCATGGCAATTTAAATGCACAGAGATACTGTGACGAGATCCTGAGGCCCATTGTCGTGCCATTCATCCGCCGCCATCACCTCATGTTTCAGCATGATAATCCACGGCCCCATGTTGCAAGGATCTGTACACAATTCCCTTGAAGCTGAAAATGTCCCAGTTTTTCCATGGCCTGCATACTCACCAGACATGTCACCCATTGAGCATGTTCGGGATACTCTGGATCTAAGTGTATGACAGCATGTTCCAGTTTCCGCCAATATCTAGCAATTTGCACAGTCATTGAAGAGGAATGGCACAACATTCCACAGGCCACAATCAACAGCCTGATCAACTCTATGGGAAGGAGATGTGTTACGCTGCATGAGGCAAATGGTGGTCACACCAGATACTGACTGGTTTTCTGATCCACGCCCCTACTTTTATTTAAGGTATCTTTGACCAACAGATGCATATCTGTATTCCCAGTCATGTGAAATCCATAGATTAGGGCCTAATTCATTTTATATGAACTGTAACTCAGTAAAATCTTTCGCATGTTGCGTTTATGTTTTTGGTCAGAGTATAATAGGGAGAATAGTGTACAATAGTAGGCTATACCCTCATCTATTGCCTGTACTAACCATTGAACTGTATGATGACAAGGCCAAATATTGCATCATGTGTTGGGTTCAAACTGTTACAGCTTGGTCTGCGCTCTGCTCCATAACGATTGAATTAGCCTATATATATTTTATATATTATCAACCGTTACTAATGATTCTTAGCAACAACCACATGGCCGTTACGCCGTTTACAGAGGAAGCAAATGAATTTCTCTGTGCTACCGATCCTGGTAGCGGGATTAAATTCGACAACATACGGTGAGCGCCACATAAATAGTCATATTAAACATTCCTGAAAATACAAGTGTCTCACATGGTTCAAAAGCCTAGAATCTTGCTAATCCAACTGCGTTGTCAGATTTAAAAAAGGATTTACTGCGAAAGAACACGATGCGATTATCTGAGGACAGAGCCCCATACCAAAATACTATTTCAACCAGCACAGGCGTAACAAAATCACAGATTGCAATAAAATAAATAGTTTACCTTTGACGATTTTCCTCTGTTTGCAATCCCAAGGCTCATTGTTACACAATGAATGGTCTTTTGTTCGGTTAAATCCATTTTTATAGCCTAACACGAAACAGTTTGTGAACCGCTGGTGTCGTGAATTCCGTGTCATTAAATTTTTGATGAAACATTCGACGTAAATACACAGACTAAAAGTGACTTTATCCAGTCATGTTTGGTTTCATTGCAATCAACTGTTTGTTTGTAACACAACCAAACATGATGGGTCATTTCGCGGGACGTATTGACCGAAAGAAACCGATTGGAAGACAACAAGTAATGACCTCATTGTGCACCAATTATATGACCGCTGTTTCGTTGATTGACTGTATTTTAACCCAATGACCACTGATCGTCTTGAAATCTAGCTGGGTAGATAGCCAATGAGCAGAGGTAAACGGCAATATGTAATGTTTCTGTGTTGGAAGACCAACCCATGTAGTAAACTCCGGCGTAAAGACGGGCTTTCGCCATTGAAGATTCATACTGGAAGGAGCCAAGCTTGTTACGCACAGCACTATTTCGGTAACGCGCATCGTCAGCTTTATATATCGAACATCATGGCGAATAAGTCAGGGAAAGCTAAGTCTAAGACTAGATATACGAATGTAGACAAAATTATAGAGGAAATTGATCGTGAAAGTGAAACAGATCTGCTTTTGGAAGACGACTCAGTTAGCGACCATTGCTATGACTCCAAAATGGAAGCATATTTTTTGAACGGAGAGGACATTGTTTTGGACTGGTAAGTTCTTCTCATGCTAATGCCGTTGTTTGAAATTAATAATATCAAATATTATTTGTGATTGTTTTTACATTTTATTTGCAATATATAAAAATGTAATGAAATGTGTAAAGTACACATTGGCTATACATTGTGGGTGGGGGTATGTTTGTATGTATGTGAATGACCCATAGCCTATGTTTGTGTGTGTGTATATATATATACAGTGGGGAGAACAAGTATTTGATACACTGGCGATTTTGCAGGTTTTCCTACTTACAAAGCATGTAGAGGTCTGTAATTTTTATCATAGGTACACTTCAACTGTGAGAGACGGAATCTAAAACAAAAATCCAGAAAATCACATTGTATGATTTTTAAGTAATTAATTTGCATTTTATTGCATGACATAAGTATTTGATACATCAGAAAAGCAGAACTTAATATTTGGTACAGAAACCTTTGTTTGCAATTACAGAGATCATACGTTTCCTGTAGTTCTTGACCAGGTTTGCACACACTGCAGCAGGGATTTTGGCCCACTCCTCCATACAGACCTTCTCCAGACCCTCCAGGTTTCAGGGCTGTCGCTGGGCAATATGGACTTTCAGCTCCCTACAAAGATTTTCTATTGGGTTCAGGTCTGGAGACTGGCTAGGCCACTCCAGGACCTTGAGATGCTTCTTACGGAGCCACTCCTTAGTTGCCCTGGCTGTGTGTTTCGGGTCGTTGTCATGCTGGAAGACCCAGCCACGACCCATCTTCAATGCTCTTACTGAGGGAAGGAGGTTGTTGGCCAAGATCTCGCGATACATGGCCCCATCCATCCTCCCCTCAATACGGTGCAGTCGTCCTGTCCCCTTTGCAGAAAAGCATCCCCAAAGAATGATGTTTCCACCTCCATGCTTCACGGTTGGGATGGTGTTCTTGGGGTTGTACTCATCCTTCTTCTTCCTCCAAACACGGCGAGTGGAGTTTAGACCAAAAAGCTCTATTTTTGTCTCATCAGACCACATGACCTTCTCCCATTCCTCCTCTGGATCATCCAGATGGTCATTGGCAAACTTCAGACGGGCCTGGACATGCGCTGGCTTGAGCAGGGGGACCTTGTGTGCGCTGCAGGATTTGAATCCATGACGGCGTAGTGTGTTACTAATGGTTTTCTTTGAGACTGTGGTCCCAGCTCTCTTCAGGTCATTGACCAGGTCCTGCCGTGTAGTTCTGGGCTGATCCCTCACCTTCCTCATGATCATTGATGCCCCACGAGGTGAGATCTTGCATGGAGCCCCAGGCCGAGGGTGATTGACCGTCATCTTGAACTTCTTCCATTTTCTAATAATTGCGCCAACAGTTGTTGCCTTCTCACCAAGCTGTTTCTATTGTCCTGTAGCCCATCCCAGCCTTGTGCAGGTCTACAATTTTATCCCTGATGTCCTTACACAGCTCTCTGGTCTTGGCCATTGTGGAGAGGTTGGAGTCTGTTTGATTGAGTGTGTGGACAGGTGTCTTTTATACAGGTAACGAGTTCAAACAGGTGCAGTTAATACAGGTAATGAGTGGAGAACAGGAGGGCTTCTCAAAGAAAAACTAACAGGTCTGTGAGAGCCGGAATTCTTACTGGTTGGTAGGTGATCAAATACTTATGTCATGCAATAAAATGCAAATTAATTACTTACAAATAATACAATGTGATTTTCTGGATTTTTGTTTTAGATTCCGTCTCTCACAGTTGAAGTGTACCTATGATAAAAAATTACAGACCTCTACATGCTTTGTAAGTAGGAAAACCTGCAAAATCGGCAGTGTATCAAATACTTGTTCTCCCCACTGTATATATAAATGGAATGGAGTAGAATGTAACAGCAAACCCACACATCTCAACACAGCGAGCATGCTTCCAACACTCAGTCTACATATTATGGATTAGAGGGAGCATGGTTGAGATGCGTGTGTCTGCCGCTCCACCCCACCCCCACATGAAATAGCCTATTTGAGGCAGGCCCACAACAATGGCCAAAGTGAAATGGAACAGCACTTTATGTTCCCTGTACTCTATATATCTGTTTATTATACCTGTTGATACAGGGCTCATATGTGAAACTATTCTAACTGAACATTTTCTTTCACAGTGACACTGACACCGAATGGGAGCCCCCGGTGCCAACGTGTCCATCCCCCTCTGAAGCTGGTTCATCCAGCTGGACTCCTGCTGTCTCTGGCTCCACACCTCCCGGGCCATCTAGAGGTAAACTGTTCATATTTACTCTTGAGGTGCTGTCCTGTTGCACCCTCTACAACCACTGTGAGTATTAGTGTCTGACCCTGCTGGTCATCTATGAACGTTTGAAAATCTGTTCTGTTTTAATCTCCACCCGGCACAGCCAGAAGAGGACTGGCCACCCCTCATAGCCTGGTTCCTATCTAGGTTTCTTCCTAGGTTTTGGCCTTTCTAGGGAGTTTTTCCTAGCCACCATGCTTCTACACCTGCATTGCTTGCTGTTTGGAGTTTTAGGCTGGGTTTCTGTACAGCACTTTGAGATATTAGCTGATGTACGAAGGGCTATATAAATAGATTTGATTTGATAGAGGACTGAGGGTCTTCCAAATATTGAAAGTGTGTAAATAGTTACCCATGTCATTTTATAAATGTATTTTTTTTTTTTCAAGATTTTTTTCTCTCAATTTTTTCCCCTCCATGTTTTGGGGAGGGTGTGTTAGAATACCATTTTGGTATTTTGTATATAGTTATTTGTTTCAAAATGTATACCTTCACCAATTTGGCCACTTGGGTACATTTGGACTACTTGTGTGGGATACCTGGGTGACTTCATGATAAATGTCATGTAGCACACTCATTTTGGAAGTTATCATTCTGAAACTTTGCACAAGTACTGTTGCCCTCTTATGTTTTTCATTGAACTTGTCCACATATTCATATCTGAATGTTTGTTTTATCTTGTTCATTTTAAAGATGACGATACAACAATAAAAAGAAAAAACATTTGTTTTTTTCATTGTATTATCTAAACCAGATCTATTGTGTTATATTCTCCTACATTCAATTCACATCTACACAAACTTCAGAGTGTTTTCTTTCAAATGGTACCAAGAATATGCATATCCTTGCTTCTGGGCCTGAGCTAGAGGCAGTTAGATTTGGGTATGTCTTCAGGCGGAAATTGAAAGAAGGGGGGGGGGGGGGGGTAGCTGTAAGAGGTTATTAAGGTAAGCAAAACTGTGCAATTAAATGGAATGATAATGTAGGCTATACCAAAGGAACTAACAATAAATTGTGGTTGAATTGCATGCTATTCTTATGCTAAAGTTCTAGGTCAGAATACGCATAGAGAGGAAGTGCACAAAAAGGGAATTACGTTCCATTTACGCATGCTTAACTCGGGTCGGGTTCAATGTGATCTGGCTGTAACATCTATAGAACACTGCATGCATCCAGAAAACTGAGGCAGTAGTACGGGGTGTGCCGAGTACCCTGACAAAATCCAGGTAGAATCAGGAATTCCCCAGGGCAGCTGTCTAGGCCCCTTACTTGAGTAAAGCCAGTATGTCTATGTATGCGGATGACTCAACACTATACACGTCAGCTACCACAACGACTGAAATGACTGCAACCCTTAACAAAGAGCTGCAGTTAGTTTCAGAATGGGTGTCAAGGAATAAGTTAGTCCTAAATATTTCTAAAACTAAAAGCATTGTATTTGGGACAAATCATTCACTAAACCCTAAACCTCAACTAAATATTGTAATGAATAATGTGGTAATTGAGCAAGTTGAGGAGACTAAACTGCTTGGAGTAACCCTGGATTGTAAACTGTCATGGTCAAAACATATTAATACAACAATAGCTAAGATGGGGAGAAGTCTGTCCATAATAAAGCGCTGTTCTGTATTCTTAACAGCACTATCAACAAGGCAGGTCCTACAGTAGTCAATGTCCTACCTTGACTACTGTTCAGTCGTGTGGTCAGGTGCCACAAAGAGGGAATTAGGAAAATTGCAATGGTCTCAGAACAGGGCAGCACAGCTGGCCCTTGGATGTACACAGAGAGTTAATATTAATAATATGCTTGTCAATCTCTCCTGGCTCAAAGTGGAGGAGAGATTCTCTTCATCACTACTTGTATATGTGAGAGGTATTGACATGTGTAATGCACCAAGCTGCCTGTTTGACCTGCTGGCACACAGCTCAGATACCTATGCATACCCAACAAGACATGCCACCAGAGGTTTCTTCACAGTCCCTAAGTCCAGAACACAGTACTACATAGAGCCATAACTATATGGAACTCTATTCCACATCAAGTGACTCATGCGAGCAGTAAAATTGTATTTAAAATTCGTAATAAAATTCACCTTATGAAACAGCGGGGTCTGTGAAGCAACACAAACATAGGCACAGACACATGCATACAAACACACGATAACATACGCACTATACACACACGTACACATGGATTTTGTGTTGTGGATATGTGCTAGAAGAGTAGGGGCCTGAGGGCACACACTTAATATGTTGTGAAATCTGTTGTGAATGTATTGTAAAGTAAAAATAAATAAATAAATAACTGCCTTAATTTTGCAGGACCCCTGGAAGAGAGGCTGCTGCCTTGGCAGCAGCTAATGGAGATTCATAATAAAAACAAATACAAAATTAGTATGGTAATGGATACTTGGATTTTTGCTGTCGTGGGCCTTTAACCCTCAAAACTACCAACATATTTTACATACAGTATATGGATTACCAACTGGGGTCAATTTGACCCAAAGAATAAACTATTTGAAAAAACAACAGTAATAGCAAAATATCAACTTAATTCTTATCAAACCATCATTAGATATGTAAATATTGTAATCAGAAAAAAAGTATTACCAAAACAGACTGCTAATTAAAAAAGGACAGTTAATTAGCATATTCTGTAAAACAGCTTTTTTACAAAGTATAATCCACATTAGTACTAAAAAGCTGATTTACCATAATTTAATTGTAGTGTCATTTCGTTTTTAGAATATATTTTTTTAAATATAAGCAACATTACACCAACATTTAAAATGTTCTTTATTTTATTGACAAAAAGTGATATTCCATTGAGAGACAATGACCAAACATATGGGTAAAATATGGCTTAGTTTTCTTTATTTACTTACCCCAAAGACAGCATTAGCATTGCTGCTAGTGAAACACTGGGAGTGGTAGGGCCTATGGCAGGACGCGTATGTTTAATTTATTTGGGCATCAAAGTCATTTCAAAGCAAATGTTATAGAAACCAAAATACCATAACAAGTTGCACATACAGAATCTTTGAGGGTGTTTATTTATTTCCAGAAGATACACACCAATACAGCACTCAGACATTCAGAAGGTACCTCCCTCTGGTGGTTTGGGCAACTTGTAATGTCTCCATCTCTTACATGAATATCGGAAGAATTCGTTTTTTGGGCTGGGGTCAAAATGACCCCAATGCAAATATGTATTTTTTAAAGTCTAGATTGATGCAAAACCAATAAACAATTATTTAGATGTATTGACAAAGTCATGAACATTTGGATTAATTTAATTAACCACTTTTGGGCTATGATCAAAACAATTACTCTGGGGTAAAAATGACCCCAGTTGGTATAACTCTAATTTATGTCATTTGAAAGAAAACATATAAGCACATAAGATATATTTTGAATAAAGTGACCCCTTTGTATTTTAAATATTTATGGACTTCGACACTGAGAGGGTGTAACTAGACATGAAATGTCACCCAGAGAACAAAATGATTTTACGTGATAACACAGTGTCCAGCACATTCACATATTCAGAAAATAATTGGTTGGAGGTCTTTTACTATCCCTGCAGTCATTGTGGTTGTGTGTGTTTGTGTGTGTGTCTGTGTGCCAGTATGCTCATTTCTCTACTTTCATTACTGTCTGTGAGATTTATGAGTTGGTGATGTGCTCCATGACCCTTTGACCTTTCGAGGCGGTAATTGGCAAAGTATGTTGGAAAATGAAGTACTAGCTAATATACACCAGAGGAGAGACAGGTCACTGCTGGGATGAGGCCAGGACTGTATAATGTAGTATATCACAGCCCACAAACACAAACACACACTTAATTTTCCTTTCTGAAGCTACGGGTGGGCAATGTAAAAGAGTTGAATGTGTGGCTTATTGTGGGCACGGCTTTCAGTTTGTTATTTTTGCCCACCCGTGAGAGTGAATTCCAGTTAATGTGGTCTATTCGTTATTCAAACAAAAACTTGTACACTGCCAGCATCTGTAATGAGATATAAGGTTACTATGTTAAGGTTGCAAATGCTTGGATATGATTTTGTGGCTACTAAATGTGAAAGTCTTGTGAAAATGTTTGGAAATATTATTTAAAGTTATTGAACCAATTAAATTGATTTACAGGGAATTTAGGTAATTGCTTGTAACCCAATTGAAGAAATGTGGATAGGTAATTCCAAATAAAAAAATGACACTTGGAACAAGATTTTTTTTTAAATCATATTTACATGAAATATTTGTTTGTATTTGATATTTAATGGGTATAATAGGTTGCAACTTGAAATATAGGTTTGGTAATAATCAAATAAAACAGTTGTCATTAAATCCTGTATTTGGTTTCAACAAATATAGTATTTTTCAACAGAGAATACCTAACTTATTTACCTGTAACCAGTTCAAGTAATGTTTTCAGGTTGAGCCAAAGAGGATTTTTTTTTACAGTGCATGGATGCAAGGACTGGCCATCCATGATATCAATATTATAGTTTTAACCATGTTTTAAGGCTACACAAGGGTTTGTTAACATCTACATTATCTACAAACAGTGGAGTAAAACAAACTTCTATTTTGGGTTCTGATAGGGTACGACACTTGAACTAAGCTCATGAGGCATTTATAACTTGTATTCTTCAATTATCAATGGGTATACTGTATATCATAAATGTATTAGTGCAAAAATGGGTGTAGCAACTAAGGATTCTAGGTAAACATGTTATTATGCATCATCAGTGAGGCAGACCATACATCTGTATCTGACAAGACATTTTTTTTATTTTTATAATATGAATGTTCTCGACAGAGCTGAGTGTGTTTTGGGAGTCACTTTTCTCAAATAATTAAAGATAAAAGCTAAGAACTTTGATGGTCCCTGTTGAGGGAAATGGCTCTTTACAATTTACACACAAACACACACACACACACACACACACACACACACACACACACACACACACACACACACACACACACACACACACACACACACACACACACACACACACACACACACACACACACACACACACACACACACACACACACACACACACTCTCTCTCTCTCTCTCTCTCTTTAAGGCTGTTTCTATGCTTTCAGATAATCCTCAGCCACTGTCAGCTGAACTCTCATCTCCTCCACAAAGCTCCTTACGCGAGCTGAGGCTTGTCACACACATACACGCACGCACACGCAGGCACACACACGCAGAGACACACACACACATACACTTAATTTCCCTTTCTAAAGCTATCAAAGACGTCATTGAGAATGGCGAGAAAATTATGCTTGGGCTTAAGGGTTGTTGGTGTGTGTGTGTATGTGTGTGTGTGTGTGTGTGTGTGTGTGGTGACAGAGATGATTGGTGTTATCCTCCTTTGTTCCTCCTCAGCTTATAAGCACACATTACAGTATTTTGCGATTGCTTACACACTTGTTGCGGAATTTGTCTCATTGTGTCAGAACTCTACACACCAGCCAAATAAGACACAACACTTGGAGATAAACATCTCACTTCTATGTCAGAATGAAACTGCAATCAAAACCTAACAATCCTTTTACAAAATGGCATTTTTGCAACAAAATGATACACACACGCACCATTTGAATTACTCTTTCAAAGCAGCAACAACACACTGATGTACTTTAGACAAAACACTGCTGTCTTTAGTATGTTGTATACCTTTTTAATTTTCTCATACAGGCTTCTGTGAAAGATTGTTCCACTACAGTACATCTACTCACATTTCAATGTGAAAGATTGTTCCACTACAGTACATCTACTCACATTTCAATGTGAAAGATTGTTCCACTACAGTACATCTACTCACATTTCAATGAACACAAAAATAGAAATGCTTCAGAAAAAAAAAATCCAACTTACATTTTTGCCATCGCAGGTTTTTACAACAACAAAAAAGCACAAAGAACAGTAGAATTACAGTACAGTAATCAAACAATATGTTACGGTAAACTCACAGAAACAAAAAAATTACAGTAAAATTACAGTGCAATGGTAAACAAAAAATAATATTGTAAGGGATTGTAAGGGATGGGGTGGATGGTTTATGGATCCTGCCTTCTGTTAGGGTCTGGCCACATCACCTCATCCACATCACAAGCAATGTCATCCATGGCTAGGCAATGGGAAAAATATTGCCTTGCGTGCCGTATCCAACCCTGGACTTACCCCACTTCTGTCTCCGCATGCCTCTTCCATTGCTTGCAGAGGAGGCAGGTGGGCATGTGGTTGGCGGTCATACACTTTCCAACGCCAAGCCGAAAATAATTCCTCAATCGGATTGAGAAATGGGGAGTAAGGGAGCAAGTATACCACTGTGAAGTTATTGTGGTTGATGAACCAGTCCCTGACCAGTGCAGCCCGGTGGAAACTAACATTATCCCAGATAACCACAAACCTGGGTTGCTCTGGTCCGTCCTGTACAACTGCATTATATAGTGCATACAGAAATATGATTATGTGTTGCAGTATTGTAGGGAGCCAGGGTGGCATGGTGATGGAGAACTCCTTGCAGATGGTGGCACACAAGGGGATAGTTCCCTTGCGCTGCCCAGGGACATTCACAACGGCTCTTTGTCCTTTAACATTTCGGCCCCGACGCCTGGTTTAAGCTAGATTGAATCCAGCTTCATCAGTGAAAATGAACTCATGAGGCTGTGCAGCTGGGTCAAAGTCCAGGACTCTGTAACAGAAAATGCATACACCGTACCGTGAATATGGTGTAACTCAAAACACAGGACTACAATGTCTACATTTTCACACAAGGATGGGGGTGGGTTGGGTCAGACACATTCAGTCAAAACTACAAGCTACAGGTAAGGCAGGTGCCCCCACAGACAACCACCTCCCCCCAACCCCAGAATGGGGGCACTTGCCTAGGTCACATACTGCTTGTCTGAATGTATCTATTTTTTTTATTTAACCTTTATTTAACCAGGTAGGCAAGTTGAGAACACGTTCTCATTTACAATTGTGACCTGGCCAAGATAAAGCAAAGCATGTCACGATCGTTGTATTGAGGAGACCAAAGCGCAGCGTGATGTGAATACATACTTTTAATGAATGACGAATAAACACGAAGAACACTAAACAAACTAACAAAATAACAAAACGAACGTGACTGCTATAAACAAAGAGTGCATACATGCAACTTCACAAAGACAATAACCCACAAACTAAACTGGAAAATGGCAACCTAAATAGGATCCCCAATCAGAGACAACAATCAACAGCTGCCTCTGATTGGGAACCAATCTAGGTCACCATAGACCTACATATGCCTAGACTAACTACACACACCTAGACATACATAAACCCTATACAATACCAAAACCCCATAGATATATAAAACCCCTAGACATGACAAAAGAACACACATGCCACCCTCGTCACACCCTGACCTAACCAAAATAATAAAGAAAGAAATGATAACTAAGGTCAGGGCGTGACAGTACCCCCCCCCCAAAGGTGCGGACTCCGGCCGCAAAACCTGACACTAAAGGGGAGGGTCCGGGTGGGCCTTCTTACGGCGGTGGCTCGGGTGCGGGACGTGGACCCAGCTCCACCTCAGTCTTGGCCCACTTTGGTGGCGCCTCTGGAGCGGGGACCCTCGCAGCGGGCCCCGGACTGAAGACCATCGTAGAGGGCGCCACTGGACGGAGGGGCAGCTCCGGACTGAGGGCCAGCTCCGGACTGAGGGGCAGCTCCGGACTGAGGGGCGGCTCCGGACTGAGGGGTGGCTCCGGACAGAAGGGCGGCTCCGGACAGAAGGGCGGCTCAGGCGCCTCCGGACTGAAGGGCGGCTCAGGCGCCTCCGGACTGAAGGGCGGCTCAGGCGCCTCTGGACTGAAAAATGACTCAGCCGGCTCATGACTGAAGGGCGACTCAGGCGGCTCAGGACAGACGGGCAGCTCAGGACAGACGGGCGGCTCAGGCGGCTCAGGACAGACGGGCGGCTCAGGACAGACGGGCGGCTCAGGCGGCTCAGGACAGACGTGCGGCTCAGGCGGCGCTGGACAGGAGGGTGGCTCAGGCCTGCCGAGGCTCACTGTAGGCCTGGTGCGCGGTGCCGGAACTGGTGGTACCGGGCTGGGAACACACACCTCAGGGCGAGTGCGGGGAGGAGGAACAGGGCATACTGGACCCTGGAGGCGCACTGTAGGCCTGGTGTGTGGTGCCGGAACTGGTGGTACCAGGCTGAGTACACGCACCTCAGGGCGAGTGCTGGGAGGAGGAACAGGGCATACTGGACCCTGGAGGCTCACTGTAGGCCTGGTGCGCGGTGCCGGAACTGGTGGTACCGGGCTGGGAACACGCACCTCAGGGCGAGTGCGGGGAGGAGGAACAGGGCATACTGGACCCTGGAGGCGCACTGTAGGCCTGGTGCGTGGTGCCGGAACTGGTGGTACCGGGCTGAGTACACGCACCTCAGGGCGAGTGCGGGGAGGAGGAACAGGGCATACTGGACCCTGGAGGCGCACTGTAGGCCTGGTGCGTGGTGCCGGAACTGGTGGTACCGGGCTGAGTACACGCACCTCAGGGTGAGTGCGGGGAGGAGGAACAGGGCATACTGGACCCTGGAGGCGCACTGTAGGCCTGGTGCGTGGTGCAGGAACTGGTGGTACCGGGCTGAGAACACGCACCTCAGTGCGAGTGCGGAGAGGAGGAACAGGATACACGGGACCGTGGAGACTCATTGGAGATCCAGCACATAGAGCTGGCTCAATATGTTCTGGCTGGATGCCCATTCTAGCCCGGCAAACGCGAGGAGCTGGAATAGAGCTCGCCGGGCTAAGAATGCGAACTGGAGACACCATGCGCCATTCTGCATAATACGGTGCCTGACCAGTTACACGCGCCCCACGGTAAGCACGTGGAGTTGGCTCAGGTCTCCTACCTGATTTAGCCAATCTCATCGTGTGCCCCCACCAAACAAAATCTTGGGGCTGCCTCTCGGGCTTCCGTGCTAGCCGTGTACATACATATTTTCGCTATTCCTCTATTCTCCGGTATTTTTCCTCGTAGTATCGCCGTTCCGCTTTCGCTGCTACTAACTCCTCCTTAGGACGGCGATACTCCCCCGGCTGTGTCCAGGGTCCTGCTCCATCCAATATTTCCTCCCATGTCCATGATCCTTTTCCGTCCAGTATTTCGTCCCAGGTCCATTTTTCCACAACACGCTGTTCCCTCCTATCACGCTGCTTGGTCCTTGGTTGGTGGGTTATTCTGTCACGATCGTTGTAGTGAGGAGACCAAAGCGCAGCGTGATGTGAATACATACTCTTAATGAATGATGAATAAACACGAAGAACACTAAACAAACTAACAAAATAACAAAACGAACGTGACTGCTATAAACAAAGAGTGCATACATGCAACTTCACAAAGACAATAACCCACAAACTAAACTGGAAAATGGCAACCTAAATAGGATCCCCAATCAGAGACAACGATCAACAGCTGCCTCTGATTGGGAACCAATCTAGGCCACCATAGACCTACATATGCCTAGACTAACTACACACACCTAGACATACATAAACCCTATACAATACCAAAACCCCATAGATATATAAAACCCCTAGACAAGAGATAAAACACACATGCCACCCTCGTCACACCCTGACCTAACCAAAATAATAAAGAAAACAACGATAACTAAGGTCAGGGCGTGACAAAGCAGTTCGACACATACAACAACACAGAGTTACACATGGAGTAAAACAAACATACAGTCAATAATACAGTAGAAAAATAAGTCTATATACAATGTGAGCAAGTGAGGTGAGATAAGGGAGGTGAATGCAAAAAAAATGCCATGGTGGCGAAGTAAATACAATATAGCAAGTAAAACACTGGAATGGTTGATTTGCAGTGGAAGAATGTGCAAAGTAGAGATAGAAATAATGGGGTGCAAAGGAGCAAAATAAATAAATAAATAAATACAGTAGGGAAAGAGGTAGTTGTTTGGGCTAAATTATAGATGGGCTATGTACAGGTGCAGTAATCTATGAGCTGCTCTGACAGCTGTTGCTTAAAGCTAGTGAGGGAGATAAGTGTTTCCAGTTTCAGAGATTTTTGTAGTTCGTTCCAGTCATTGGCAGCAGAGACCTGGAAGGAGAGGCGGCCAAAGGAAGAATTGGTTTTGGGGGTGACCAGAGAGATATACCTGCTGGAGCGCGTGCTACAGGTGGGTGCTGCTATGGTGACCAGCGAGCTGAGATAAGGGGGGACTTTACCTAGCAGGGTCTTGTAGATGACCTGGAGCCAGTGGGTTTGGCGACGAGTATGAAGCGAGGGCCAGCCAACGAGAGTGTACAGGTCGCAGTGGTGGGTAGTATATGGGGCTTTGGTGACAAAACGGATGGCACTGTGATAGACTGCATCCAATTTATTGAGTAGGGTATTGGAGGCTATTTTGTAAATGACATCACCGAACTCTAGGATTGGTAGGATGGTCAGTTTTACAAGGGTATGTTTGGCAGCATGAGTGAAGGATGCTTTGTTGCGGAATAGGAAGCCAATTCTAGATTTAACTTTGGTTTGGAGATGTTTGATGTGAGTCTGGAAGGAGAGTTTACAGTCTAACCAGACACCTAGGTATTTGTAGTTGTCCACATATTCTAAGTCAGAGCCGTCCAGAGTAGTGATGTTGGACAGGCGGGCAGGTGCAGGCAGCGATCGGTTGAAGAGCATGCATTTAGTTTTACTTGCATTTAAGAGCAGTTGGAGGCCACGGAAGGAGAGTTGTATGGCATTGAAGCTCGCCTGGAGGGTTGTTAACACAGTGTCCAAAGAAGGGCCAGAAGTATACAGAATGGTGTCGTCTGCGTAGAGGTGGATCAGAGACTCACCAGCAGCAAGAGCGACATCATTGATGTATACAGAGAAGAGAGTCGGTCCAAGAATTGAACCCTGTGGCACCCCCATAGAGACTGCCAGAGGCCCGGACAACAGACCCTCCGATTTGACACACTGAACTCTATCAGAGAAGTAGTTGGTGAACCAGGCGAGGCAATCATTTGAGAAACCAAGGCTGTCAAGTCTGCCGATGAGGATGTGGTGATTGACAGAGTCGAAAGCCTTGGCCAGGTCAATATGAATGTATCTATGCAGTGCCAATAGGACACAATCTATTGCCACTATTGTATTACAGTATAATACAGTGACACTTACTTGCACATAGTCATAGCGAAGGTCTTTGACTCTAACGCTGTTCCTCTCAAATGGAACCCTGTACAGCTGCTTCATCGTAAGTTGGTATTGATGCAAGATGCGGCAGAGTGTCGACATACTGACACAGTTGATATTATTGAATGTTGTGTGATCTGCAATGATATGCTCTCGTAATTGATGTAGGCGGATGGTGTTGTTTGCCAACACTAGATTGACAATGGCCAGTTTCTGTTCACGTTGCCTTCCACCCTCAGGTCATCTGGCAGTTCTGTAGAAAATGCAAGAATATGATGTCATTGCCTATGTTCTTTTTTATATACAGTGCCTTGCAAAAGTATTCATCCCCCTTGGCGTTTTTCCTATTTTGTTGCATTACAACCTGTAATTTAAATATATTTTTATTTGGATTTCATGTAATGGACATACACAAAATAGTTTAAATTGGTGAAGTGAAATGGAAAAAATAACTTGTTTCAAAAAATTCTAATTTTTTTTTTTTTTTAAAGTGGTGCATGCATTAGTATTCACCCCTTTGCTATGAAGCCCCTAAATAAGATCTGGTGCAACCAATTACCTTCAGAAGTCACACAATTAGTTAAACAAAGTCCACCTGTGTGCAATCTAAGTGTCACAGGACCTGTCACATGATCTCAGTATATATACACCTGTACTGAAAGGCCCCAGAGTCTGCAACACCACTAAGCATGTGGCACCACCAAGCAAGTGGCACCATGAAGACCAAGAAGTTCTCCAAACAGGTCAGGGACAAAGTTGTGGAGAAGTAAAGATCAGGGTTGGGTTATAAAAAAATATCTGAAACTTTGAACATCCCACAGCGCACCATTAAATCTATTATAAAAAATGTTAAAGAATATGGCACCACAACAAACCTGCCAAGAGAGGGCCGCCCACCAAAACTCACGGCCCAGGCAAGAAGGGCTTTAATCAGAGAGGCAACAAAGGGACCAAAGATAACCCTGAGATAACAGGAGAGATTGGAGTATCTGTCCATAGAACCACTTTAAGCCATATACTCCACAGAGCTGGGCTTTACGGAAGAGTGGCCAGAAAAAAGCCATTGCTTAAAGAAAAAATTAACAAACATGTTTGGTGTTTGCCAAAAGGCATGTGAGAGACTCCCCAAACATACAGAAGAAGGTAGTCTGGTCAGGTGAGACTAAAATGTAGCTTTTTGGCCATCAAGGAAAACGCTATGTCTGGCGCAAACCCAACACCTCTCATCACCCCGAGAACAGTTTTTCATCGGCAGGGACTGGAAAACTGGTCAGAATTGAAGGAATGATGGATGGCGCTAAATACAGGGAAATTCTTGAGGTGAAACCTGTTTCAGTCTTCCAGAGATTTGAGAATGGGACGGAGGTTCACCTTCCAGCAGTACAATCACGCTAAGCATAATGCTAAATCAACACTCAAATAGTTTAAATGGAAACATTTAAATGTCTTGGAATGGCCTAGTCAAAGCCCAGACCTCAATCCAATTGAGAATCTGTGGTAAGACTTAAAGATAGCTGTACATCCAACTTGAAGGAGCTGGAGCAGTTTTGCCTTGAAGAATGGGCAAAAATCCCAGTGGCTAGATGTGCCAAGCTTATAGAGACATTCCCCAAGATACGTGCAGCTGTAATTGCTGCAAAAGGTGACTCTTCAAAGTATTGTCTTTAGGTGGAGGGGGGGTGAATAGTTATGCATACTCAAGTTTTCAGTTTTTTGTCTTATTTCTTGTTTGTTTCACACAAAAAAAATATTTTGCATCTTCAAAGTGGTAAGCATGTTGTGTAAATCAAATGATACAAACCCCCAAAAACTCAATTTTATTTCCAGGTTGTAAGGCAATAAAATAGGAAAAATGCCAAGGGGGTTGAATTATTTCGCAAGCCACTGTACTGTACTGTCATACTGTACACAATAACATCAAAACTGTATTACATGTACTTCACAGCACTATACCATTTTTTTTGTTCACTGAGGACCTAATATTGTAGGACTAAATGGTATTGTACTGTGATGCAGAATGATGTGCAACAATTGCATAGGTACAGTCTTGTGTAGAAAGTTGAAGACATACCTGTTCTGCAGTCTAAATG
This sequence comes from Salvelinus alpinus, assembly GCF_045679555.1. Taxonomy (NCBI): domain Eukaryota; kingdom Metazoa; phylum Chordata; class Actinopteri; order Salmoniformes; family Salmonidae; genus Salvelinus; species Salvelinus alpinus. The sequence goes on along the minus strand of NC_092088.1, from coordinate 62,818,772 downwards.
TCCGTATTATGGATGCTACCGTGTAGCAACTCAGGTTGGGCTGGACTCTCTGCCCAGCCTCCCTCATCGTCAGGCCATGATTTATGACATGGTCCCACCAAAGTGACCCTAAAGTCATCAGAAATATGTCTCAGTCTATTGCCTGGTCCCCTTCTTTGTTCTTGTCCTGGTCCTCCTCCTGCTCCTCTCTCTCTTCCTCTTCCTCTTCCTCTCGCTCTCACTGCCTCCATGTTTGCAAAGTTCTCACAAAAGAGGTGAGCGTACCTGAGGTCTATCTGTAGTGCTAAGGCTCAGACTAATTGGTGTTAATTTACTGTATGTAAGTGTTTTCATGTGTGTTTGTGGGTGTTGCCAATTTCAGGTATGTTTTGCATTTTGAAAATAAGTGTTTTCCCAATGATTGCAAGAGATTTCATTCTTGAACGAAGTGTCTAATGTAAGAAACAGTGTGTAGTGTTTTGCAAGTGTGTTGCAGAATTGCAGACAAAGTGCAAACAAAGTGCAGTGTGTTGCAGAATTGCAAATAAAGTGCAAAGCAGAAAATGTGTTTGTGCTTTTGGTGCCTTTGTTTAAGGCATGAATATAATCCATGAATATAACGTTTTTGATTAATGTTTCCGACACGACGGGCCCGGGCTGACCGAATGCTGCTTCGTAAATAAACACACACACACACTGTGACTCCGTGGTGCGTAGTGAATAATGTCATCATCCGGGAGGCCACAGCGTGTTCTAACACATGATAATTAAATGTAAATGTAAATAATTACACACAGAGAATGTGTGTCTGAGTGTGTGTGCTGGTGAATGTGTGTGTGTTTGTGTTTGTGTTATCATTTAACCTAATTAAACTCAGGAGTGGTGAATCTGCAGATGCATCACTCAGGATAGAGCAATGTGTACATGCAGATGTATGAGATTGTGTGTGTACGTATGCATGTATGCTTGGGTTTTCAGGCAGATCGCTCAAGAGTGACTTCAAAATTGGACGTCTATCCATGTCCTGAGGAAGTCAGAAAATGCCTTCAAAACTGGTCACTAGGGGCAGCTATTGAGCGCCATTAACATGAAGTAGGCTTGGGTTTTGCTAGGGTGTTGTGGATGGGGGTGGTGGATGTATGACTCTGGATCAGAAGGTTGTGTGTTCGATCCCTTTGCCAAGCCTTAACCCTTACTTAAACATTCAGATGTTTTGTATTTCTAATAGATCCCCATTAGCTGCTGCTAAAGCAGCTACTCTTCCTGGGGTCGAGCAAAATTAAGGCAGTTTATACAATTTGAAAACACCACAATACATTCACAGATTTCACAACACACTGTGTGCCCTCAGGCCCCTACTCCACAACTACCACATATCTACAGTACTAAATCCATGTGTATGTATAGTGCGTATGTTATCGTATGTGTGTGTGTGTGTGTGTATGCATGTGTCTGTGCCAATGTTTGTGTTGCTTCACAGTACCCGCTGTTCCATAAGGTGTTTTTTATCTGTTTTTAAATCTAATTTTACTGCTTGCATGAGTTACTTGATGTGGAATAGAGTTCCATGTAGTCATGGCTCTATGTAGTACTGTGTGCATCCCATAGTCTGTTCTGGTGTAACGATTGTCTATTTCGTCCTCCTCATCGGACGAGGAGAGAAGGATCCGACCAATATGCACAGTGGTTCGTGCTCATGATGATTTATTAAAACCGAAACTGACGGCTTAAACCAGGTGAGTATTAAATGCCAGTATTAAATTGAATGAATTACGAAACAATAGAAAAGCTGTATTAAAAAATGTGTCCTGTTGCATAGACCATAAAGAAATAAAGTAATGTAGAAATAATATGTAGAGTGGGAGAGGAGAGCATGTAAGAGGAGTGTGTGTGTGTGTGTGTGTGTTTGTGTGTGTGTGGTGTGCATACGGGTGTGTGCCTGTGCATCTAAGTTTGAACTTAATTTCCCCTTAGTTGAATCACAAAGTGCCTTCAGAAAGTATTCAAACTAGAGATGCACCGATACAACATTTTTGGCCGATACCGGTACCCAATATTTTCCTTGACAAAAAAAAAACCAATACCGATAACGATATTAAATTTTTTTGCGGAATTTTAAGCATTCTAATACAGTTAAATAGTTAACACACACACATGGACGCAGTGGTCACTACAGTCCCTGGTTGGAATCCAGGCTGTATCACATCCGGCCGTGATTGGGAGTCCTATAGGGCGGCGCACAATTGGCCCAGTGTCGTCCGGGTTTGGCCGGGGTAGGCCGTCACTGGAAATAAGAATTTGTTCTTAACTTTCTTGCCTAGTTAATAAATATTACACACACACACCACACTGACCAAAAGGTTATTTTGTTGGCATTTACGTATGTACCCATTTCCAGTAAAACATAATCAAAACCTACAGTATTTATTTTACTTACTTGCTGTGCTGTTTCGTTGTTCATTTGTTCAGTCGTTTCATTCTCAACTAGGATTTCTCATACTATGGAACGCCATTTGGGTCTTTGCGTGTCAAATAACACTATTTGACGTGTAAAATAAGCTTGTTGACCAATCAGGACCTGAATATGACTGCACATCACATAATAATTTAACACGTTCATAATTGTTTTAACCTTTACTTAACACCCATGCCGGATCCGGGAGCATCCTCATCAGTAAAAGCTGACTAGCATAGCCTAGCATAGCGCCACAAGTAAATAATAGCATATAAATATCATGAAATCACAAGTCCAATACAGCAAATCAAAGATAAACATCTTGTGAATCCAGCCATCATTTCCGATTTTTAAAATGTTTTACAGCGAAAACACAATATGTATTTCTATTAGCTAACCACAATAGCCAAAGACTCAACCGCATATTTTCACCATGTTTCTACCGCATAGTTAGCTATCACAAAACCGACCAAATAGAGATATAATTAGTCACTAACCAAGAAACAACTTCATCAGATGACAGTCTTATAACATGTTATACAATAAATGTATGTTTTGTTCGAAAATGTGCATATTTGAGGTATAAATCATAGTTTTACATTGCAGCTACCATCAAAAATATCACCAAAACAGCCAGAATAATTACAGAGAGCAACGTGAAATACCTAAATACTCATCATAAAACATTTATGAAAAATACATGGTGTACAGCAAATGAAAGATAAACATCTTGTGAATCCAGCCAATATTTCCGATTTTTGAAGTGTTTTACAGCGAAAACACAATATAGAATTATATTAGCTTACCACAATAGCCAAACACACAACCGCATGTATTCACCGCATAGATAGCATTCGCAAAAACCAGCAAAAGATATAAAATTAATCACTAACCTTGACCAACTTCATCAGATGACAGTCTTATAACATCAGGTTATACAATACACTTATGTTTTGTTCGAAAATGTGCATATTTAGAGCTGCAAACCGTGGTTATACATTGTGAATATGTAGCATCGATTCACCAGAATGTCCGGAGCTATTTTGGACACTCACCTAATCTGACCAAAGAACTCATCATAAACTTTACATAAAAATACTTGTTGTACGGCAAATGAAAGATACACTGGTTCTTAATGCAACCGCCGTGTTAGATTTTTAAAAATAACTTTACCATAACAAACAGCTTGCGTTATTGCAAGACAGCGCCCGCCAAAACGGCAGAGAATAGGAATAACATTTTCCACAGAAATACGAAATAACATCATAAATTGTTCTTACTTTTGTTGAGCTTCCATCAGAATCTTGTACAAGGAGTCCTAGGTCGAGGATAAATCGTTGTTTGGTTTTAGAATGTCCTTTTCTCCTGTCGAATTCGTGCCACAATGCTAGCCAATGTTGATGACGTTCCCATCCTCTCTTGGCGCAAAGAACGGAAAACTCGTTTCTCTCGAAGCAAAGAACGGAAAACTCCAAAAGTCCCAATAAACGTTGAATAAACTGATGAAACTCGGTTGAAAAAACCTACTTTATGAAGTTTTTCTAATATGTATCAAATAAAAACAGAGCCGGAGATATTAGCCGTGTATACCGAACGCTTATCATAAGACAATATGGAGGTGCTTCCCGCGCCTAGGTAGAGAAAGGAAATTCTGGACACGTCATTCCAAGAGCTCTTGTTCGACCTCAGATCAAGCTAGGCACCCCATTCCACCTTCCACTGCCTGTTGACATCTAGTGGAAGGCGTATGAAGTGCATGCATATCGATAAATATTAGGCAATTGAATAGGCAGGCCCTGAAACAGAGCCTCGTTTTCAGATTTTTCACTTCCTGTCTGGAAGTTTGCTGCAAAATGAGTTCTGTTTTACTCACAGTGCCCCCCTATTGACAATAAGTTAATGTAGTTATTACATATTGATTACACTATCACTCGTATTTCATATGTCACAACGATTCATCGATACGCATGCTGTGATGCTGGTAAAGTTGTCTAGCGCACCTACAGTGCTGGTCTTTAAAAAAAGCTAGCTGGAAAAAAAAAGCATGGATGCAAACAATGTTTTTCCCCAAAAACATAGCAAAACGACATAATCTGTTTTAGTAGCTATAGTTAGCTAGCTAACTATATAGCTAGGTGTCATCATTTAAAATAACCCTAATTTATGAGACAGTTCTTATTTTATTAATGGTGGTCGGACCCATCTATGTGAAGCTAGCCACAATAAGGATTAGTCACAATAGTGGACTTTGCGGTTAGCCTTCAAAATAAAAGTATGTCATTGACATGATGCAAATGAATACAAATAGTAGAATTATGCCATAATTGAATAGATCATGCTAAACGAGGTTGAAATGTTGTTATATAAAATCAACAAAACACAATCATTTGTTAATTTGACAAAAATCTGTTTCACTGTACAGCCTTACCCCATGTCATTGATCCACAATCTATAGGTATGAGTCTACTCAGTGACACCCAGAAAACATTGCCGTCGTAGCTCTTATTGCGGGACTCTGAAACAACTGTGAATTGAGCCACATTTATTGTCTATGTGTATTGAACACTATTCCCGAGGGAAAAACAATACTGTGTGGATGTTTTGGAGTCTGATAACTCTGAGGAGGATGTTGGGAAAAGATATCTTGGGGATTGAGTAGACTGATACCCAATTTCACTGATCCCCAATCCTTAGGAAAAGCTGTACAGTGCAATATGAATGTCAATACACACAATAGGCTGACTGGGGAGGTGATTTCACAGTCCCACGAGAAGAGCTACAACGTTAATATTTGCGTAAACTCTTCACAGTTGTGTTCAGTGGGTGTCACCGAGTAGACCCCATTTCATTGCTTCACATTCCAACCTTGTTTAACATTATCTAGTCTAAATATGGGATGATTCCAACAATTGTAACCTTCTGCATCACGTTCAAAGAGGTACCTGTATGTTGTTATGATCACACCATGTCTCGTTAATCATAAGGCATACGCCCTTCTTCTTACCAGAGAGATGCTTAATGGAAAAATTGTTGTAATCAATTTATCACTAGCCACTTTATATTATATAATGTTTACTTACCCTACATTACTCATCTCATATGTATATACTGTACGCTATACCATCTACTGCATCTTGCCATCTTGATGTAATGTATCACTAGCCACTTTAAACAATGCCACTTCATATAATGTTTTCATACCCTACATTACTCATCTCATATGTATATACTGTACTCTATACCATCTACTGCATCTTGCCTATGCCGTTCGGCCATCACTTATTTATATATTTTTATGTACATATTCGTATTCATTCCTTTACACTTGTGTGTATAAGGTAGTTGTTATGAAATTGTTAGGTTATATTACTTGTTAGATATTACTGCATGGTCGGAACTAGAAGCACAAGCATTTCGCTACTGATTTGACTTTTATTTTGAAGGCAAACCGCAAATTGCACTATTGTGCCTAATCCTTATTGTGGCTAGCTTCACAACACATAACCCGGGCCGGTCGAGCCTCACTAGCCAGATGAAGCTAGCTGGCTGCTTATAACGTTAGCTTTGAGCAACAGGGTTAAGTAGATGGCTAGCTATTTATTTTCATGAACTGACGTTCAATTTGAATAGGCGAACAAACAGTGGCTACCTAGCTAATACTTACTCACAAGGATTCCCGAATCATTGCTAAGAATAATGACTGCACTCAGCTAGCAATGAGGAATCGGCCCAGAAGCGGCCCTCTTCAATGGTGCCAGAACTGATTGAATCGGTCCGGAATCGGGTCTCGGACTCGGCCCTGAATCAAAATGAATGACTGCCCAGAATCGGCCCATATACATAAGGTTCTGGTTTCCGTCTACCAGAATTCAGCCGACTTTGTCGACATCTTACCAGAATCTCACCAGAAGCAGCCCGATGCAAATTTAAATAAATCTATACAAAATTATCCAATTTAGTAATTTTAAATATTACTATTATACATTTTATACATACAAATTCTACCCATCCACAAAAAAAAAAATTGTGTCGGAGGAAACACCATACATCTGGTGACAGTGTCAGCGTGCATGCGCCTAGCCCTCCACAGGAGTCGCTACAGCGCGATGGGACAAGGACATCCCGGCCGGCAAAACTCTCCCCTAACTCGGACAACGCTGGGCCAACTGTGCATCGACTCACGGGTCTCGAACCAGCATCTTTAGAAACGCAGTTTGCACTGTGATGCAGTATCTTAGACCGCTGCGCCACTCGGGAAGTTCCATCCACAAAGTTTTAATGCTTATCAATTGCCTTGCACAAAGTATCAAAATACTAAAATACTACAGATTTAAATGGTAATTGTATTTTTGATCACAGAACAATGAGGAAAATATGGAAAAATAAATAAATAATGAAATGTTAATTGTATAAAGCAGCCCGTGTAATCATCTGCCAGAGAGTAGCCCCAATCGGCCTGAGCCCCAAGTAATACATTTGGGCCAGATAACTCCCACACGAAATTGACCCGAGCCCCAAGTAATAGACTTGGGCTAGATAACTCACATCGGAATCGGCCCGAGCTCAATCCCCGCATCCTAGCCATAAGTAATACTGCCGAAGGCGGCCCAGACTCGGGCCACATGATGTCGGCCAAGTCTGACTCTCAGCCGAGTGCCCCGACTCTCAGCCGGAATTGGCCCAGATCCACTGTGCTAGCTGGGCAGTTTCTACTTGTCATTGTTTTCAGGCTGGTTGTATTGTTGCTAGCTAGGTACCAAGCTAAAGCTAGCTACCCCAGAAGTTGCGATCAAACAAATAATGCTTTGTTACCAACGCAGTATTGTAAACACATCATTCGTGGCCGGTGTTTGCTTGTTTGAATAGTATTTTGTACAGCTTTGACAGTGCTACTGATAGCAATGGTGCCGTTTGGCTTGCATGTGCAAATTCAGAACACACAACATTCTTTAATAGAACTGTGCTATTTAATGTGTCAACTTAAAAGCTTATTTAACGCGTCATATAGTGTTATTGGACTCGTCCAATGTAACTCCGGTAGGGCAACATGTGTACCGTTGCTCGACCAGTCGGCGAAAGCCAACATCACCCACGACAGAGAACGATTGATTGTCAAGGACAACAAATTCCATTATCTTGGCGTTAATGGATTTCGCCTTTGAGTTGTATCGCTGAAATGTTCTTACTCTTTCAAATGACTGCTCGACTTGTTGACTGCTTGATCCACACAGCAGACATTGTGGGCTAGGTTAGGAATGCTGTGTTGCACTTGTAGCGCAAAATTTTACGTGGCGTCATTACGTCATGTACCTACGTTATATAGGTCAGCTTTGACATCGGTTTTGCACATCGACGTTAAACTAGACATCGGGCCGATACAGATGTTGGCATTTGTAGCCAATAACGGCCGATTCCAATATGTTCACCGATATATCGTGCATCCCTAATTACAAGCGTACCCATAACATGAAGCAGTCACCACTATGCTTGAAAATATGGAGAGTGGTACTTAGTAATGTGTTGTATTGGATTTGCCCCAAACATAATATTTTTTGGTTCTAAGCTGACATACAGTGGGGAGAACAAGTATTTGATACACTGCCGATTTTGCAGGTTTTCCTACTTACAAAGCATGTAGAGGTCTGTAATTTTTATCATAGGTACACTTCAACTATGAGAGACGGAATCTAAAACAAAAATCCAGAAAATCACATTGTATGATTTTTAAGTAATTAATTTGCATTTTATTGCATGACATAAGTATTTGATACATCAGAAAAGCAGAACTTAATATTTGGTACAGAAACCTTTGTTTGCAATTACAGAGATCATACGTTTCCTGTAGTTCTTGACTAGGTTTGCACACACTGCAGCAGGGATTTTGGCCCACTCCTCCCTACAGATCTTCTCCAGATCCTTCAGGTTTCGGGGCTGTCGCTGGGCAATACGGAGTTTCAGCTCCCTCCAAAGATTTTCTATTGGGTTCAGGTCTGGAGACTGGCTAGGCCACTCCAGGACCTTGAGATGCTTCTTACGGAGCCACTCCTTAGTTGCCATGGCTGTGTGCTTCGTGTCGTTGTCATGCTGGAAGACCCAGCCACGACCCATCTTCAATGCTCTTACTGAGGGAAGGAGGTTGTTGGTCAAGATCTCGCGATACATGGCCCCATCCATCCTCCCTTCAATACGGTGCAGTCGTCCTGTCCCCTTTGCAGAAAAGCATCCCCAAAGAATGATGTTTCCACCTCCATGCTTCACGGTTGGGATGGTGTTCTTGGGGTTGTACTCATCCTTCTATTCCTCCAAACACGGCGAGTGGAGTTTAGAGCAAAAAGCTCTATTTTTGTCTCATCAGACCACATGACCTTCTCCCATTCCTCCTCTGGATCATCCAGATGGTCATTGGCAAACTTCAGACGGGCCTGGACATGCGCTGGCTTGAGCAGGGGGACCTTGCGTGCGCTGCAGGATTTTAATCCATGACGGCGTAGTGTGTTACTAATGGTTTTCTTTGAGACTGTGGTCCCAGCTCTCTTCAGGTCATTGACCAGGTCCTGCCGTGTAGTTCTGGGCTGATCCCTCACATTCCTCATGATCATTGATGCCCCACGAGGTGAGATCTTGCATGGAGCCCCAGACCGAGGGTGATTGACCGTCATCTTGAACTTCTTCCATTTTCTAATAATTGTGCCAACAGTTGTTGCCTTCTCACCAAGCTGCTTGGCTATTGTCCTGTAGCCCATCCCAGCCTTGTACAGGTCTACAATTTATCCCTGATGTCCTTACACAGCTCTCTGGTCTTGGCCATTGTGGAGAGGTTGGAGTCTGTTTGATTGAGTGTGTGGACAGGTGTCTTTTATACAGGTAACGAGTTCAAACAGGTGCAGTTAATACAGGTAATGAGTGGAGAACAGGAGGGCTTCTTAAATAAAAACTAACAGGTCTGTGAGAGCCGGAATTCTTACTGGTTGGTAGGTGATCAAATACTTATGTCATGCAATAAAATGCAAATTAATTACTTAAAAATCATACAATGTGATTTTCTGGATTTTTGTTTTAGATTCCGTCTCTCACAGTTGAAGTGTACCTATGATAAAAATGACAGACCTCTACATGCTTTGTAAGTAGGAAAACCTGCAAAATCGGCAGTGTATCAAATACTTGTTCTCCCCACTGTATGGAATTGTTTTAACCCTTGTGTTGTCATAATGGTAAAAAATGATCCGCAACTATGTTTAACAGAAGAGAAACACCCCTAAATGATATTTTTTCAACTTGACATTTGATGACTTTTCCTAGGGTGACCCCAACATTAGAAAAAGTGAAACATTGCCTTTGTTCATATTTCCATGAAAGCTGTACACCACCAGGGTACAAAGATTGTCTTAGGGTCATTTTTGACCCGGCAGTAATAAAATAATTTACACACCACAAAAACCACAAAGACACACACTCACAATGAGAAATTGAGATTATGTGCTACTGATTGAACTCAAACTAAAAATGTATTGTGCATGTGCAGCATCTCCCCTCCACGACCCCACACGTGACTGAAGTTCACAGACAAAATAAACACAATTTCAGACAAAAGAAACATTTCTTGAAAGCATTGTTTACTAATGGGGAATGCAGTCAGAGGCTATAAAGGTGATGCAGATGATAGTCCCCGCAGTTCTCTCTTTGCTGAGCCATGAGTGCACGTTTCAGTGCCCAACAGGTCGTAGATCTGATTTTTTCAGAAGTCCAAGAGGAACACGAGAACAATGATTTAGAAGAGGATGAGGTATCTGAAGAAGAAGATGGGGAAGAATACAACCCAGAGCACGATGCATCATCAGTAGATGAAGAAGAAATCCCGCAAGCTGAAAGAGAGACCACAGCCATCGATAGTCAGTTTTACGAGGGCATGTTTGGCAGTATGAGTGAAGGAGGCTTTGTTGTGAATTAGGAAGCCGATTGTAGATTTAACTTTGGATTGGAGATGCTTAATGTGAGTCTGGAAGGAGAGTATACAGTCTAGCTAGACGTCTAGGTATTTATAGTTGTCCACATATTCTAAATCACAACCGTCCAGAGTAGTGATGCTAGTCGGGCGGGCGGTGCGGGTAGCGATCGGTTGAAGGGCATGCATTTAGTTTTTCTAGCATTTAAGAGCAGTTGGAGGCCACGGAAGGAGTGTTGTATGGCGTTGATGCTCATTTGGAGGTTTGTTAACACAGTGTCCAAAGAAGGGCCAGATGTATACAGAATGGTGTCGTCTGCATAGAGGTGGATCAAAGAATCACCCGCAGCAAGAGCGACATCCTTGATATATACAGAGAAAAGAGTCGGCCCGAGAATTGAACCCTGTGGCACCCCCATAGAGACTGCCAGAGGTCCGGACAACAGGCTCTCCGATTTGACACACTGAACTCTATCTGAGAAGTAGTTAGTGAACCAGGCGAGGCAGTCATTAGAGAAACCAAGGCTGTTGAGTCTGCCGATAAGAATACGGTGATTGGCAGAGTCAAAAGCCTTGGCCAGGTCGATGAAGATGGCTGCACAGTACTGTCTTTTATTAATGGCGGTTATGATATAATTTAAGACCTTGAGCGTGGCTGAGGTGCACCCGTGACCAGCTCGGAAACCAGATTGCATAGCGGAGAAGGTACGGTGAAATACGAAATGGTCGGTGATCTGTTTGTTCACTTGACTTTCGAAGACTTTAGAAAGGCAGGGCAGGATGGATACAGGTCTGTAACAGTTTAGATCTAGAGTGTCTCCCGCGGCTTTCCAATCTTTAGGAATCTCAGATGATACGAAAGAGAGGTTGAACAGATTAGTAATAGGGGTTGCAACAATGGCGGCGGATAAATTTAGGAAGAGACTGTCCAGATTTTCTAGCCCAGCTGATTTGTGGGGATCCAGATTTTGCAGCTCTTTCAGAACATCAGCTGTCTGGACTTGGGTGAAGGAGAAGCGGAGGGGCATGGCGGGCCAGTTTCTGTGGGGGGTGCAGAGCTGTTGGCCGGGGTTGGGGTAGCCAGGTGGAAAGCATGGCCAGCCGTAGAGAAATGCTTATTGAAATTCTCAATTATCGTGGATTTTTCAGCGGTGACAGTGTTTCTTAGTCTCAGTGTAGTGGGCAGCTGGGAGAAGGTACTCTTATTCTCCATGGACTTTACAGTGTCCCAAAACATTTTGGAATTAGTGCTGCAGGATGCAAATTTCTGTTTGAAAAAGCTAGCCTTTGCTTTCCTAACTGACTGTGTGTATTGATTCCTGACTTCCCTGAAAAGTTGCATATCGCGGGGACTATTCGAAGCTAGTGCAGTACGCCACAGGGTGTTTTTGTGCTGGTCAAGGGCAGTCAAGTCTGGAGTGAACCAAGGGCTGTATCTGTTCTTAGTTCTACATTTTTTTAAAGGGACATGCTTATTTAAGATGGTGAGGAAAGCACTTTTAAAGAACAACCAGGCATCCTCTACTGACGGGATGAGGTCAATATCCTTCCAGGATCTCCGGGAACAAGATCAACCCTACCTGGATGCCTGAAAAGCAGAACAAGAGGAGGGTGTTCCTGGAGCAGCTGGGATAGGCACTTGTAACCCCAAACATTCAAAGAAGGAAGCACCTCCCCCGCACAGCAGCCTCTGCAGCGCTTGTGAAAGCTGTTCAGGGGGCTGAATCTTGTCCTGACCAACCTGAGGCTGCAGTTGGGGCAGGCAAGAGGAGGATATGCCAATTCTGCCCCTGAACGAAGGACTACAATGTGCTGCACATGTGAGAAATAAATCTACAAAGTCCATGCACACACACTTGCATACTGTCCTACATGTGCTAATTAGAGTTGATTGATTTATGTTCGTCAAGTTTTTGTTTTGTATCTGTTATCTTATTTTATTCTTATTTATTGTTGTTGTTTATACACCTTGTGGGTGGGGGCAATGGTTCAAAAAACAGGAGAAGACTAGTATTTTGTAGTTGAATACCTTATTGTACAGTGTATAATAATATATCACTATGTTGCCAAAAAAGTTCAAGACTGTTATTGTTTCCCTTCAATAAAATCCATTCAAATCTACTTTCTGCACATTTCTGGTACTTTCTTAGGCTATACAAGTGCTATCTCTTGCTACAAGTGCTATCTGTTACACATATGCAGTACCTTTAGCAATACTACTAATAATAATAATAAACCTCTACTTTAGTAAAGAAAACAATTATGACAGGTGTGTGGTAATAAAAACGAGTGGTGTCCACTGATTAAATGCAGTCTTTCTGCATTGCGAAGAGGGAAAATGGTCTGACAAACAGTGCTGTAGCTCTGCCACTTTCCACCGAAGATGCGGAAGGGGCCCATAGGCGGACGCGGTGGATTGAGACGCAGCCCATGCAAAAAAAAAGATATCTAGCTAAAACTGACGGATGTTGATGGGGATTTTTTAAATTATGTTACTTAGATTGACTCACTGGTGTCAATAGACTTTAGGGGGTCTATAAGCAAATGTTTACTCCTGAACATATTTAGGCCTGCCATAACAAAGGGGTTGAACACAAAACATGTTAAAAATATATTTCCACTTTATGGGGTATTGTGTGTAGGCCAGTGACAAAACAAAATGTGGAAAAGGGGGTGTGTTTCCTTTTTAGGTGGTTTGACTTGTCTGCACAGGGCACAGTCATTTGTAATTCTATATAATATAAAATATATTTAATAATTGATGTAGTGATTAAGAGAAACATGCTGTTTAACTCCCACCTACACTAGTATAGTAGATCACTTACGGTCATATTGCACAGTGTGTAGGTGGAGCGATCAAATCAGATCACAGTGTGTGTGTGTGTGTGTCAGCTGCAATGCATGGGAAGCTAATGAAGATGATGAATGAGGCATGACAACATTAGTACCCTGGTAGTAGTCCTTAAGGATACATGCACCCACACACACACACCCACCCACACGCATATACACATGCACACACACAGAGGACAGTGAAAGAGAGCGATGGGAGGGAGGTAGAGTAAAGAATATGTTTCAAAAAGAAGAAGAGGGGGACTGAGAACGGGATAGAAGTTGAGGAAAGGGAATGGAAAAATAAGAACATTCAGATCCTAAGGTGGGCCTAAATTCCCTCTCTCACTGTCTCACTGTATACCTTTTGCTCATCCGTCTTCTCTCTATTTCAAATGTTCAATATCTCCTACTCCCCATTTATAATGCCTATAGGTCTAACCTCAGCAGGCTAACACAGTCTTGTTCAGGCACTTTGTTCCGTTAACTAGAGGGTCTCTGGTTCAAGTCCCACTCTTGCTGATCCTGCCTCAATCGCTACATCACTATGATATAATACAGTGCGTTAGATAAGTGTAAACTGGGCCATATTGTAGCACCCACTCACTCATAACTGATGATTATTATCATATTAGTCTTTATTGAGTGGCATCAGGTGCACACAGGGTTCTCCTACTCACAAGTAGATCATTAGGGAAGTGTGTGTGTGTGTGTGTGTGTGTGTGTGTGTGTGTGTGTGTGTGTGTGTGTGTGTGTGTGTGTGTGTGTGTGTGTGTGTGTGTGTGAGTGAGTGAGTGAGTGAGTGAGTGAGTGAGTGAGTGAGTGAGTGAGTGAGTGAGTGAGTGAGTGAGTGAGTGAGTGAGTGAGTGAGTGAGTGAGTGAGTGAGTGAGTGAGTGAGTGAGTGAGTGAGTGAGTGAGTGCGTGTGAGTGAGTGAGTGAGTGTGAGTGAGTGAGTGAGTGCACTCAAACAGTTTACTATGGAAACAGCTCATAACAGGCCAGGCTGCCAACAGAATAAATAATGTCAAGTTATGTAATGTGTGTGTCATATGAAATGCAGAATGAACAGCACTTGTTTGCTCTGTGATTAATCTATCTATTGATCTGCTATCTTATGTATTCTAGTTCATTTTAGTGTGATGCAAAAGTCAAATCTGTATGAATTCTTTATAAAGCTTTTTGGCCTGAATGCCAAGCGTCATGTCTGGAGGAAACCTGGCACCAGAGCCCGGACTTGAACCCGATTGAACATCTCTGGAGAGACCTGAAAATAGCTGTGCAGCGACGCTCCCCATCCAACCTGACAGAGCTTGAGAGGATCTGCAAAGAAGAATGGGAGAAATTCCCCAAATACATGTGTGCCAAGCTTGTGGCTTCATACCCAAGAAAACTCGAGGCTATAATCTTTCTAAAAACCTGTTTTTGCTTTGACATTATAATGTGTAGATTGATGAGGGAAAAAACTATTTTATCCATTTTAGAATAAGGCTGTAAAATAACAAAATGTATCAACAGTCAAGGGGTCTGAATACTTTCCAATTGCACTGTATATGATGATTTTATGTGAGTGTGTGTGTATGAATGAGTCAGTTTGAATTTGTGTGTGTGTGTGTTTGTGTGTGTGTGTGTGTGTGTTTGTGTGTGTGTGTGTGTGTGTGTGTGTGTGTGTGTGTGTGTGTGTGTGTGTGTGTGTGTGTGTGTGTGTGTGTGTGTGTGTGTGTGTGTGTGTGTGTGTGTGTGTGTGTGTGTAGGTGTGTGTGTGTGTGTGTGTGTGTGTGTGTGAACAGTGCAATAGTTTATATGGACAAAGTAAGTGTCGAAAAATCAAATACATTTTTACTCGTCATGCTTCGTAAACAACAAGTGTAGACTAACAGTGAAAGGCCCTTCCCAACAATGGTAACAGAAAGAAAATAGAGAAATAATATGAAAGTAATAAAAAAGTGATAATAAATACACAATGAGTAACGACAACAACATAGCTCAGGCAGTTGGAAGCTCTCTCATGCATTTATATGCAGATGGTACAGTCTTATACTCAGCTGGCCCCTCCCCGGATTTTGTGTTAAACACTCTACAACAAAGTTTTCTTAGTGTCCAACAAGCTTTCACTGCCCTTAACCTTGTTCTGAATATCTCCAAAAATAGGTAGTGTGGCTTGTTAAGGAGAATGCCTCTCTCCCCACAGGTGTGATTACTACCTCTGAGGGTTTAGAGCTTGAGGTAGTCACCTCATACAAGTACTTGAAAGTATGGCACTGTTCTTCTCTCAGCACATATCAAAGCTGCAGGCTAAGGTTACATCTAGATTTGGTTTCCTCTATCGTAATCGTTCCTCTTTCACCTCAGTTGCCAAACTAACCCTGATTCAGATCACCATCCTACCCATGCTAGATTACGGAGACGTAATTTATAGATCGGCAGGTAAGGGTGCTCCCGAGCAGCTGGATGTTCTTTACCATTCAGCCATCAGATTTGTTACCAATGTTCCTTATAGGACACATCACTGCACTCTATACTCTTCTGTAAACTGGTCATCTCTGTATACCCGTCGCAAGACCCACTGGTTGTTGTATATTTATAAAACCCTCTTAGGACTCACTCCCCCCTATCTGAGATACATACTGCAGCCCTCATCCTCCACATAAAACACCCGTTCTGACAGTCACATTCTGTTAAAGGTCCCCAAAGCACACACATCCCTGGGTCGCTCCTCTTTTCAGTTCGCTGCAGCTAACGACTGGATCTAGCTGCAAAAACACTCAGACTAGACAGTTTTATCTCTTCATTCAAAGACTCAATGATGGACACTTACTGACAGTTGTGGCTGCTTCAGGTGATGTATTGTTGTCTCTACCTTCTTGCACTTTGTGCTGTTGTCTGTGCCCAATAACGTTTGTACCATGTTTTGTGCTACTACCATGTTGTTCTGTTGCCATGTTGTGTTGCTACCGTGTTGTCATGTTGTGTTGCTACCATGCTATGTTGTTGTCTTAGGTCTCTCTTTATGTAGTGTTGTGGTGTCTCTTGTCGTGTTGTGTGTTTTGTACTATATTTTTATTTTATTTTTTATTTGTAATCCCAGCCCCTGTCCCCGCAGGAGTCCTTTTGGTAGGCCGTCATTGTAAATAAGAATTTGTTCTTAACTGACTTGCCTAGTTAAAAAAAAGGTTAAATAAAATAAAATCAAAAATACTGCAGTGGGTAAGTAACAGACACATTTCAACATCAACTGTTCAGATGAGACTGTGTGAATCAGGCCTTCATGGTCGAATTGCTACAAAGAAAGCACTCTTAAAGGACACCAAGAAGAAGAAGAGACTTGCTTGGGCCAAGAAACATGATGGACCAGTGAAAATCTGTCCTTTTGGTCTGAGGTGTCCAAATTTGAGATGTGTAGTTCCCACCATGAAGGAGGAGTTGTTATGGTGTCGGGGTGCTTTGCTGGTGACACTGTCAGTGATTTATTTATAATTCAAGGCTCACTTAACCAGCATGGCTACCACAGCATTCTGCATCTCACCTTTCAAGTATGATTCCATACGCATCTAGATACATGGGCTCCAATACAATACAAGAACGATACTTTTAGTTTGAAACGATTCAGTGCGATACGGTTTGATTAGTGGAACGGATAGATTCTGTTCGACATGATTCAATGCACTAACATTTGTTGCATGAACACATTCATTTTCCATTCTAAATGTTCATCTGATACTGATGGAGCGCAGGAACTGGGCCTCTGAGCTGGATCTGTCTGAGCTGACTTCTCTGAGCTGGATCTGTCTGAGCTGACTTCTCTGAGCTGGATCTGTCTGAGCTGGATCTGTCTGAGCTGACTTCTCTGAGCTGGATCTGTCTGAGCTGACTTCTCTGAGCTGAGGGACTGTGTGTGTGTGTGTGTGTGTGTGTGTGTGTGTGTGTGTGTGTGTGTGTGCGTGCGTGCGTGCGTGCGTGCGTGCGTGCGTGCGTGCGTGCGCGAGCGAGCGTGCGTGCGCGCGCGTGCGTGCACTCAAACAG
This sequence comes from Salvelinus alpinus, assembly GCF_045679555.1. NCBI lineage: Eukaryota > Metazoa > Chordata > Actinopteri > Salmoniformes > Salmonidae > Salvelinus > Salvelinus alpinus. The sequence goes on along the minus strand of NC_092088.1, from coordinate 62,801,543 downwards.
TTTACTATGGAAACAGCTCATAACAGGCCAGGCTGCCAACAGAATAAATAATGTCAAGTTATGTAATGTGTGTGTCATATGAAATGAAGAATGAACAGCACTAGTTTGCTCTGTGATTAATCTATCTATTGATCTGCTATCTTATGTATTCTAGTTCATTTTAGTGTGATGCAAAAGTCAAATCTCTATGAATTATTTACAAAGCTTAAAAAAAAAAAAAAAAAGTTTATTATTATGAAGTAATATAATCTAAAATTATACATATGGATCCTACCACCACCGTCCAAATGTCTTGCCAGTTTCTCCAGTTATACCATGCTGTGTTCCTGTAGTGTTTCTTTCCCTCGCAGTGCTACTAAGCCTAACTTTAACCCTTAACCTCTAACCCCTGACCTCTAACCTTTGTCTCCTCACCTGTAGTTTCAGTAGCATCCAGACTGCCAGCTAGCTGCTCCAGTAGTCGCACTCTGGCTGCATTCCTGCGATGTTTTTTCCCCTCGTAGTGTTGCTGGGCCATCAGAGGATTGTTGAACCAGGCTCCACACAGACAGCAGTACTTCCCTGTCTCACCACTCCCACCACCACTACCCACCACCGCCACCGGGGGTGCTAGAGAGGAGGGCCATGGTAGAGCAGGTGGGGCATGGGGAGGGGTGGCGTCACTGGGCTGGGGGGTAGAAGGGGATGAGTCTGGGGAAGTGAGGGAAAAGGGAGAGGAGATAGAAGGGAGCAGGGAAAAAGGGGGAGGGTGGGAGATAGGATAATGAAGGCAGGAAGGAGAAGAGACAACAATATAAATAGAAGGGAAGTAGGAAAAGGAGGAGGGAAGAGAGGGGGAGAGGAAGAGCACATTAAAATCATCTCAAATAAATAATAGACTACCAACATCAATCAATTCTAATTGTTGTCATGAGTCAATCGGAAATTACATGTACATCAAAACATTAGAGCGGTGCTGAGAGTCACACTAAAGCATGTGCACACGCATGCACACACAAACACAGTCAATAAGGTACCTGGCAAGACCACCTCACAGGGGACTGCTGTGAGCACAGAGCGATATATTGCTCCCGGCCTATTCTATGAAGGCCAGATGAGGGTCAGAGAAAGGCCAACTGCAGTCCCGAGACCATCTTACTCTCAGACTGTCGAGGCAACGTGTGTGTGTGTGGTTGTGTGTGTTTCACTGGTATATGTGTGAATCGCGTGTGTGCTTGTCAGTGTGTTTTGTGTGTGTGTCATATGTTTTGTGTATGTGTGTCATATGCTAATGTCTCTGTGTGTGCGAGCAATCTCCATAGACAAACATTGGCAGTAGAATGTCTTTACTTAAGAGCTCAGTGACTTTCAATGTGGCACTGTCATAGGATGCCATCTTTCCAACAAGTCAGTTGGTCAAATTTCTGCCCTGCTAGAGCTGCCCCGGTCAACTGTACGTGCTGTTATTGTGAAGTGGAAATGTCTAGGAGAAACAACGGCTCAGAGGTAGCTCACAGAATAGGATCGCCGAGTGCTGAAGCGCTTAGCGCGTAAAACCGCCTATCCTCGGTTGCAACACTCACTACTGAGTTCCAAATTGCCTCGGTCATCACAATAACTGTTCGTTGGAAACTTCATGAAATGAGTTTCCATGGCCGAGCAGCCACACACAACCCTAAGATCACCATGCGCAATGCCAAGCATCGGCTGAAGTGGTGTAAACCTCACCGCCATTGGACTCAAGACCAGTGGGAACGCGTTCTAGCTGCCGACGGACAAATCTGGGTTTGGTGGAAGCCAGGAGAACACTACCTGCCCCAATGCATAGTGCCAACTGTAAAGTTTGGTGGATGAGGAATAATCGTCTGGGGCTGTTTTTCATTGTTCGGGCTAGACCTCTTAGTTCCAGTGAAGGGAAATCTTAACACTACAGCATACAATGACATTCTAGACGATTCTGTGCTTCCAACTTTGTGCCAACAGTTTGGTGAAGGCCCTTTCCTGTTTCAGCATAACAATGCCCCCGTGCACAAAAAGCGAGGTCTATACAGAAATGGTTTGTCGAGATCGGTGTGGAAGAACTTGACTGGCCTACACAGAACACTGACCTCAACCCCATCAAGTAGATTTGGGATGAATTGGAACGCCAACTGCGAGCCAGGCCTAATCGCCCAACACCATTGCCTGACCTCATTAATGCTCTTGTGGCTGATGGAAGCAAGTCCCCGCAACAATGTTCCAACATCTAGTAGAAAGCCTTCCCAGAAGAGTGGAGGCTGTTATAGCAGCAAAGGGTGTACAACCTCCATATTAAGGTCCATGATTCTGGAATGAGATGTTTAATGAGCAGGTGTCCACATACTTTTGGTCATGTAGTGTAAGTGTGCGTGTGCGCGTGTACATGTCATATGGATGCTTCTGTGTGTGTGACCATTCATCAGACATTCTTCTCTTCCCCCTCATGTTCTGTAAAGATAAAAAAGAGAAGTGGATGTATTCTAGGTGACCCTGTTTTAAAATGGCAGCCTGGTTACCATGGAGACAGGCCATTAATAGCCCATGCGCCGACAGGATGAGACCCGGGGTCACAGACTGTGGTGTGTGCTGTGAGTGTGTTGTGTGTGTGTGCGTGTTTGTCTCTCTCTGTGTGTGTATGTGTGTGTGTGTGTGTGTGTGTGTGTGTGTGTGTGTGTGTGTGGCATGGAGCGACACAACAGGTCACTCATGACTCGCAGACGCCAGACACAAAAGGGAGTGTGTGTGAGTGTTTGCATGTGACGTGTAGCAGCAAGCATTTGAAAGTGTGAGCTGTGTATGTTTGCATGAGGGTGTGTGTGTGAGTGAGTGTATTGTAAAATCCAAATCAAATCAAATGTTATTGGTCACATACACATGGTTAGCAATGTTAATGAGAGTGCAACGAAATGCTTGTGCTTCTAGTTCCACCAGTGTAATATCTAACAAGTAATCTAACCATTCCCCAACAACTACCTAACACACAAATCTAAAAGGATGTAATAAGAATATGTACATATAAATATATGCATGAGCGATGGCCGAGCATCATAGGCAAGATGCAATAGATGGTATAAGACGCAGTGTAAACATATGACATGAGTAATGTAAGATATGTAAACATTATCAAAGTGGGGTGGTAGAATCATGTTGTGGGGGTGCTTTGCGGCAGGAGGGACTGGTGCACTTCACAAAATAGATGGCATCAGGAGGGAGGAAAATGATGTGGATATATTGAAGCGACATCTCAAGACATCAGTTAGGAAGTTACAGCTTGGTCGCAAATGGGTCTTCCAAATGGATAACGACCCCAAGCATACTTCCAAAGTTGTGGCAAAATCACTTAAGGACAACAAAGTCAAGGTATTGGAGTGGCCATCACAAAGCTCTGACCTCAATCCCATAGAAAATGTGTGGGCAGAACTGAAAAAGCGAGTGCGAGTAAGGAGGCCTACAAACCTGACTCCGTTACACCAGCTCTGTCAGGAGGAATGGGCCAAAATTCACCCAACTTATTGTGGGATGCTTGTGGAAGGCTACCGGAAACGTTTGACCGAAGTTAAACAATTTAAAGTCAATGCTACCAAATACTAATTGAGTGGCTGTAAACTTCTGACCCACTGGGAACGTGATGAAATAAATAAATGAGGCACTGAGTTTGAAGGTAGGCCTTGAAATACATCCACAGGTACACCTCCAATTGACTCAAATTATGTCAATTTGCCTATTGGAAGCTGTCAACTTAGTGTATGCAAACTTCTGACCTACTGGAATTGTGATACAGTGAATTATAAGTGAAATAATCTGTCTGTAAACAATTGTTGAAAAAATGACTTGTGTCATGCACAAAGTAGATGTCCTAACCAACTTGCCAAAACTATAGTTTGTTAACAAGAATTTGTGGAGTGGTTGAAAAATGAGTTTTAATGACTCCAACCTAAGTGTATGTAAACTTCCGACTTCAACTGTAACTTATTAATGCCTCAAAACCAAAATATAAGCTTGTTTTTCTCCAATGTTTGTAAACATTGTAAATGTAAACAAACACTGTATAGCCTCATAACATGGTTAAAACTATAATGTTGATATCATGGATGGTCAGTCCTTGCATCCATAGCTCTGTCAATTAATCTGAGAGTGGTTACATTTCTCCAGGCCCATCCCTCAGCTTTTTTTACCAAAACAGAGGTGGGGTGACCCTTTTTTTATTGTTTCATCTGTGGATTTGCCCTTTAAAGCTGCATATAATCAAGATATCAAAGTGTCACCAACAAGAAGGTAAACAATAGGCCTATAGCAAATGCAGCATATGGCATTACTTTTTCACGTGCAAATAGCACTTTTCAGTAGTGCTCAAAGCATGCCATTACATGAGCGCAGCATTTACCTTTTCAACTTGAATCAATTAGCGCAATCAGTCCTCCATGACAACCACATCATAAACAACAGAGTAAGGCTGGCTAATAAGTCATTCGTTTTGGGGTTATGCTCAGGTAAAACAATTTGACTAATCTATACTTCCATATTTCCAAGTCCTATTCTTGAAGATCAAGGGGTATAACATTTACTGGAATGACTGGAATTCTGATAGACTTTGGTTTTTAATGTAAAGATACAATTTAATCGTATTATTATATGTAGTAGAAAGCGATGGGTTATAAGAAGCCTACATAACCAACACATAAATTAAAATGTAACATCCATATATGGCCAGCTACAGTATGTAAACTTTAACATTGATTTATCCTGCAATAGATGTGGTTCAATTGGTAACATACATTTTTGTCTTCTTCTAATGCCTCTTACGGGGAAAGTAATCAAATTACATTACTGAGTTTGGGTAATCCAAAAGTTACGTTACTGATTACAGTTTTGGGCGGGTAACTAGTAACTGTAACTGATTAGATTAAGAAAGTGACCTCAACCAACCCTGCTTAGGTGTGTGTTTTTGAACACGGAGAGAGAGGAGTGTGTGCATTTGTTGGTAATGCCGTGAGCTCGTTAGTTAGAAATACTTTGGCTAAATGGTTCCTTGTTCACATAGTTACAGTATCTAGGGCTGTGTCTCTGTACCTCTCACCAACTCACACTCATATGCACACACGCACGCAAACACATACGCAAATCCACACACACCCACACACACACACACACACACACACACACACACACACACACACACACACACACACACACACACACACACACACACACACACACACACACACACACACACACACACACACACACGCACACACACACAAGCACACGCAGGCAAATACACTTATGCATGCACGTACGCACGCACAAAAAAAATACACACACACAAACACACACAAGATATATGGAGAGAAACAGAGAGAATGATTAATTCCTGTCCTCCAAAGAGGAGAAAAAAACTACAGATGAAGTAGTTGTGAGAGGGGGAATATATAGAGAGAGAGACACAAAGGAAGAGTGTGTGTGTGTATTTGAGATAAAAGCTAGTACGAGATTGTGCTTGCCTGCATGCTTTTCTGTGTGTATGTGTGTGTATGTGTGTGTGTGTGTGTGTATGTGTGTGTGTGCGTGCGGTTTTGGCTGTGAGAGCAACAGTAGGGTTCGATGTGCTGGCAGTTCAAAGGAACAACATATGCTGAGCAGCAACAGGGAGAGAGACCTTGTTGTTCTCCACCCTCCTTTTATATCACTTGCTTTTTTCAATATCTGTGCACAGTAAAGCAGAAGGAAGTGCTTTTTACAGAGGGATTGGAGTGCATGACAATGAAAATGGGAGGGGGGAGAGAGAGACAGAGAGAGAGAGAGAGAAAGAGAGAGATAGACAGAGAGAGAGATTGTTTTGGCAATGTAAACATATGTTTCCCATGCCAATATAGCATCTACGAATTGAACTGAGAGAAAGAGAGAGAAAGAGAGTGACAGGAGGAGGAGGAGGAGGAAGAGGAGGAGGACTGCACTTACAGACCGAGCAGAGATGGGATGGGTGAGTCATTGTAAATAAAAATGTGTTCTTAACTGACTTGCCTAGTTTAAATAAAGGTTAAATAAATAAAATAAAAATTGACAGAGAGGGGAGGCAGAGGTACTTAATGGCCCTTTTCCCATGCCATCGTTTCATCCTCCACTCTCTACCTCTCTTTACATCTCTGGCTATGTGTGTGTTCAGATAGACAGCGATTTTGGACATTTGGAAAGGTCCTGAGAACGTTGATATACAGTGGGGAGAACAAGTATTTGATACACTGCCGATTTTGCAGGTTTTCCTACTTACAAAGCATGTAGAGGTCTGTAATTTTTATCATAGGTACACTTCAACTGTGAGAGACGGAATCTAAAACAAAAATCCAGAAAATCACATTGTATGATTTTTAAGTAATTCATTTGCATTTTATTGCATGACATAAGTATTTGATCACCTACCAACCAGTAAGAATTCCGGCTCTCACAGACCTGTTAGTTTTTCTTTAAGAATCCCTCCTGTTCTCCACTCATTACCTGTATTAACTGCACCTGTTTGAACTCGTTACCTGTATAAAAGACACCTGTCCACACACTCAATCAAACAGACTCCAAACTCTCCACAATGGCCAAGACCAGAGAGCTGTGTAAGGACATCAAGGATAAAATTGTAGACCTGCACAAGGCTGGGATGGGCTACAGGACAATAGGCAAGCAGCTTGGTGAGAAGGCAACAACTGTTGGCGCAATTATTAGAAAATAGAAGAAAATAGAAGAAGTTCAAGATGATGGTCAATCACCCTCGGTCTGGGGCTCCATGCAAGATCTCACCTCGTGGGGCATCAATGATCATGAGGAAGGTGAGGGATCAGCCCAGAACTACACGGCAGGACCTGGTCAATGACCTGAAGAGAGCTGGGACCACAGTCTCAAAGAAAACCATTAGTAACACACTACGCCGTCATGGATTAAAATCCTGCAGCGCACACAAGGTCCCCCTGCTCAAGCAGGCGCATGTCCAGGCCCGTCTGAAGTTTGCCAATGACCATCTGGATGATCCAGAGGAGGAATGGGAGAAGGTCATGTGGTCTGATGATTCAAAAATAGAGCTTTTTGGTCTAAACTCCACTCGCCGTGTTTGGAGGAAGAAGAAGGATGAGTACAACCCCAAGAACACCATCCCAACCGTGAAGCATGGAGGTGGAAACATCATTCTTTGGGGATGCTTTTCTGCAAAGGGGACAGGACGACTGCACCGTATTGAGGGGAGGATGGATGGGGCCATGTATTGCGAGATCTTAGCCAACAACCTCCTTCCCTCAGTAAGAGCATTGATGATGGGTCGTGGCTGGGTCTTCCAGCATGACAACGACCCGAAACACACAGCCAGGGCAACTAAGGAGTGGCTCCGTAAGAAGTATCTCAAGGTCCTGGAGTGGCCTAGCCAGTCTCCAGACCTGAACCCAATAAAAAATCTTTGGAGGGAGCTGAAAGTCCGTATTGCCCAGCGACAGCCCCGAAACCTGAAGGATCTGGAGAAGGTCTGTATGGAGGAGTGGGCCAAAATCCCTGCTGCAGTGTGTGCAAACCTGGTCAAGAACTACAGGAAACGTATGATCTCTGTAATTGCAAACAAAGGATTCAGTACCAAATATTAAGTTCTGCTTTTCTGATGTATCAAATACTTATGTCTTGCAATAAAATGCTAATTAATTACTTAGAAATCATACAATGTGATTTTCGGGATTTTTGTTTTAGATTCCGTCTCTCACAGTTGAAGTGTACCTATGATAAAAATTACAGACCTCTACATGCTTTGTAAGTAGGAAAACCTGCAAAATCGGCAGTGTATCAAATACTTGTTCTCCCCACTGTATGCCTTCCTCGGCTCTCACAAAAACATTTAAATGATTGCCCAGCATTCGTGATTGTCACGTTCTGACCATAGTTCGTTTGTGTTTTCCTTGTTTTAGTGTTGGTCAGGACGTGAGCTGGGTGGGCATTCTATGTTTTGTGTTTCTATGTTGGGTTTGTTGTTTGGCCTAATATGGTTCTCAATCAGAGGCAGGTGTTTTGCATTGTCTCTGATTGGGAACCATAGCCTGTTTTCACTGTTGGTTTGTGGGTGATTGTTCCTGTTCGTGCGTTCATGTTTTCCATGTTCTCTAGTTCAGGACTGTAGCTTCGTTGGTTTTCGTCTGTTTATTGTTTTGTTCGTCTTGAAGAAGTATTCTAATAAATATGGATACATACCACGCTGCGCTTTGGTCCTCCTCTCCTTCTACCGACGAAAGCCGTTACAGTGATGCTTGGAACCGGAGTGCATAATTCACAATGCTCTAGCAAGCTGGGAGAATACTTGATCATATTTAATGGAAACAGTGCATTATTTTAATTATTTTGTTTTAAGCCTTCCCCAGTCATAGCCCCAACCACTCGGAATTAATACCTAAACGTAACCCTTTGAGTTGTTTCTGCTTTAATACTGCAACCACACACAATTAACCCTGTAACCACACACAATTAACCCTGTAACCACACACAATTTACCCTGTAACCACACACAATTTACCCTGTAACCACACACAATTTACCCTGTAACCACACACAATTTACCCTGTAACCACACACAATTAACCCTGTAACCACGCAGAATTTATGCGTCAAATAGACGTTCATCCATAATAGGTTGAATTTTGAAGGGAAATTATTACATCTTACTGCAGCTATAACCTTGTCTGTGTGTCTGAGGGGACTGAGGGAAAAGCTCTCCTCCCTGAGTGAAAGAGTGTGTGCGTGCTTACGTGTGTGTGCACATGTCAGAGAGATGTGTGTGAGAGGTGTGTGAGAGAGAAATATGTGCGTGTGGGAGAGAGAGATGTGTGTGCGTGAGAGAGGTATGTGTGAGAGAGATGTTTGTGTGTGAGAGATAGAGCTGTGCGTGTGTGTGAGAGAGAGATATGTGTGTGTGAGACAGAGCTCTGTGTGTGAGAGTGAGAAATATGTGTGTGTGAGACAGAGCTGTGTGTGTGTGAGAGAGAGATATATGTGTGTGTCAGACAGAGCTGTGTGTGTGTGTGAGAGAGAGATATGTGTGTGTGTGAGAGAGAGATATGTGTGTGTGTGAGAGAGAGATATGTGTATGTGAGACAGAGCTGTGTGTGTGTGTGAGAGAGAGATATGTGTGTGTGAGACAGAGCTGTGTGTGTGAGAGTGAGAGATATGTGTGTGTGAGACAGAGCTGTGTGTGTGTGTGTGAGAGAGAGATATGTGTGTGTGAGACAGAGCTCTGTGTGTGAGAGTGAGAGATATGTGTGTGTGTGAGACAGAGCTGTGTGTGTGTGTGAGAGAGAGAGAGATATGTGTGTGTGAGACAGAGCTGTGTGTGTGTGTGAGAGAGAGATATGTGTGTGTCAGACAGAGCTGTGTGTGTGTGAGAGAGAGATATGTGTGTGTGAGCCAGAGCTGTGTGTGTGTGAGAGAGAGAGATATGTGTGTGTGAGACAGAGCTGTGTGTGTGAGAGTGAGAGATATGTGTGTGTGTGAGACAGAGCTGTGTGTGTGTGTGAGAGAGATATATGTGTGTTTGAGACAGAGCTGTGTGTGTGTGTGAGAGAGAGATATGTGTGTGTCAGACAGAGCTGTGTGTGTGTGTGAGAGAGATATGTGTGTGTGAGCCAGAGCTGTGTGTGTGTGTGTGAGAGAGATATGTATGTGTGAGACAGAGCTGTGTGTGTGTGTGTGTGAGAGAGAGATATGTGTGTGTCAGACAGAGCTGTGTGTGTGTGTGTGAGAGAGATATATGTGTGTTTGAGACAGAGCTGTGTGTGTGTGTGAAAGAGAGATATGTGTGTGTCAGACAGAGCTGTGTGTGTGTGTGTGTGTGAGAGAGATATGTGTGTGTGAGACAGAGCTGTGTGTGTGTGTGTGTGTGTGAGAGTGAGAGATATGTGTGTGTGAGACAAAGATGTGTGTGTGTGAGAGAGAGAGATCTGTGTGTGTGAGACAGAGCTGTGTGTGTGTGTGAAAGAGAGATATGTGTGTGTGAGACAGAGCTGTGTGTGTGTGAGAGAGAGATATGTGTGTGTGAGACAGAGCTGTGTGTGTGTGAGAGAGAGATATGTGTGTGTGAGACAGAGCTGTGTGTGTGTGAGAGAGAGATATGTGTGTGTGAGACAGAGCTGTGTGTGTGTGAGAGAGAGATATCTGTGTGTGTGTGTGAGAGAGATATGTGTGTGTGTGTAAGAGAGAGAGAGATATGTGTGTGTGTGAGAGAGATATGTGTGTGTGTGAGAGAGAGATATGTGTGTGTGAGAGAGATATGTGTGTGTGAGAGAGATATATGTGTGTGTGAGAGAGAGATATGTGTGTGTGAGAGAGATATATGTGTGTGTGAGAGAGATATATGTGTGTGTGAGAGAGAGATATGTGTGTGTGTGTGAGAGAGATATATGTGTGTGTGTGTGTGTGTGTGTGTGTGTGTGTGAGAGAGATATGTGTGTGTGTGTGAGAGAGATATATGTGTGTGTGTGTGTGTGTGAGAGAGATATGTGTGTGTGTGTGTGTGTGAGAGAGATATATGTGTGTGTGTGTGTGTGTGTGTGTGAGAGAGAGAGAGATATGTGTGTGTGTGTGAGAGAGAGATATGTGTGTGTGTGTGTGTGTGTGTGAGAGAGAGATATGTGTGTGTGTGTGAGAGAGATATGTGTGTGTGTGTGTGTGAGAGAGATATGTGTGTGTGTGTGTGTGTGAGAGAGATATGTGTGTGTGTGTGTGTGAGAGAGATATGTGTGTGTGTGTGAGAGAGAGATATGTGTGTGTGTGTGTGTGAGAGAGAGATATGTGTGTGTGTGTGAGAGAGAGATATGTGTTTGTGTGTGAGAGAGAGATATGTGTGTGTGTGTGAGAGAGAGATATGTGTGTGTGTGAGAGAGAGATATGTGTGTGTGCTGAAGGTTATTTTTGATTCTAATCTCTCCTGATCTATCCTTCCATCCTCCTCCACTTTTCTTCTCTCTCTTTCATTCTTTCCTTCCTCCCAGGTCTGTCTGTCACTAAACCTTGGCAACTTCCCTGAAAGTGCCTTCAACAAACTGACACGTTGTGTGTGTGTGTGTGAGCTAATTGAACTGACATTCAAGAAATAGATTTGTTAATTGGACCTGTTCTGTCATTTCTTGACTTCTTGTTTAGATTTTTGGATTATTTGTATACTTGTATATTTGTATTGTATTTGCGAGACATTCTACTACTAGAAACGTAAGCATTTCATTGCACCTGTTATAACACCTGCAAATCTGTGAACGCGACCAATAAACTTTGACTTGATTCAGAACAAAGTTATTTCAAAGTTAACCCAAACATTCATTATCATCCAATACTATCTACAGTGATCACTTCCTTTTCTATATATTTGTTTCTGTTGTAAATGCATGCCACTTCCTAGACACTGGTTTGGCAGGTTTGGCTTCTCTCTCTCTCTCTCTCTCTCTCTCTCTCTCTCTCTCTCTCTCTCTCTCTCTCTCTCTCTCTCTCTCTCTCTCTCTCTACTCTCTCTCTCTACTCTCTCCTCTCTCTCTCTCTACTCTCTCCTCTCTCTCTCTCTCTGTACTCTCTATCTCTCTCTCTCTCTCTCTCTCTGTCTCTCTCTACTCTCTCCCCTCTCTCTCTGTAGTCTCTCTCTCTCTGTCTCTCTCTCTCTCTCTCTCTCTCTCTACTCTCTCTGTACTCTCTCTCTACTCTCTCCTCTCTCTCTCTCTCTCTCTCTGTCTCTCTCTACTCTCTCTGTACTCTCTCCTCTCTCTCTCTCTCTCTGTACTCTCTCTCTCTCTCTCTCTACTCTCTCCTCTCTCTCTGTACTCTCTCTCTACTCTCTCTGTACTCTCTCTGTACTCTCTCTCTCTCCTCTCTCTCTGTACTCTCTCTGTACTCTCTCTGTACTCTCTCTGTACTCTCTCTCTCTACTCTCTCCTCTCTCTCTGTACTCTCTACTCTCTCCTCTCTCTCTCTCTCTTTCTCTCTCTCTCTGTACTCTCTCTCTCTACTCTCTCCTCTCTCTCTCTCTGTACTCTCTACTCTCTCCTCTCTCTCTCTCTACTCTCTCTTTCTACTCTCTCCTCTCCCTCTCTCTCTCTCCTCTCTCTCCCTCTCTTTCTACTCTCTCTACTCTCTCCTCTCTCTCTCTCTCTACTCTCTCTCTCTACTCTCTACTCTCTCTCTCTCTCTCTCTCTCTCTCTCTCTCTCTCTCTCTCTCTCTCTCTCTCTCTCTCTCTCTGTACTCTCTCTCTGTGTACTCTCTCTCCTCTCTCTCTCTCTGTACTCTCTCTCTCGCTCTCTCTCTCTCTGTGTGTGCGTGTCTGTATGAATGCATGTCTGTGAGTGAGTGTGTAACACCCTGGTAATGACCTTGGTGGTTAACAGGGATTATGTTGGCGTGTTCGGAGTAAAGTGGAATCCAATAGAAACATTGGTCAGTTCAGGGTTGAGAGCTGGTTTCCAATAGGGGTTGTGGACAGGCCAAATGAACTGAGTGTCTGGTGGGTGAGAGAGAGAGAAAGCGAGAGAGCGAAAGAGAGCGAAGGTGAAGGAGAGAGATAGGTTGTAGCTGAAATGCTGCCCAAGCTATTGGGCACTGAGATTGGACATGGCTGTTTCCCTATGGTATTACGGATTAAAGCGTCCATCAATGTCTGAGAACGTTGGGAGATGATGTGGAAACCGGCCACTAGGGGCAACCAGGAGCACTGCTACCTTCAAGGAGGTTTTGGTTTTATTAGGGCATTGTGCATGAGGATGGTGGATGGGCGTAAGCATCTGCCTCTGATTCCAAAGGTTGCATGTTTGGAATCCAGTGATAGAAAGTCATTTTTTATATTTTCGTTTTAAGTCTCTATAACGTAAACCCTAACCTCAACTAACCTTAAAAATTCGGGAATTAATGTCTAAACTTTACCTTAAACACTTGCAGGCATATGTGAATGGCAAGGACAAACCTAAAGCATCCAAAGAACAGTGTACAATAGCACATTGTACCCTAAGGCACTCTGTTGTTCTGGCACACAGGTAGTCAAATGGGTCAGTTCCATTACATCTGTTGGCTGTGTCGGTTATGACCTTGGTCTGATGTGTGTTAAATGGATTGGATTGTGTTTCGTACGCATACACATGGACACACAAACACACACAAACGCGTATGCACACACACACACACACACACACACACACACACACACACACGCGCGCGCGCGCGCACACTTCGTTGAGTGATATATGAGAGTTGTTGTTTTACCACAAATGAAATATAAACTGGGTGAATGTGTGTGTGTTACAGGGAGGAGGTCACTAAAAGATAAATCCACACACATATGTAAACAGATAAACAGTTCAATCAGTCTGTGTGCGTGTGCGCGTTTGGGGGGAGGGGGGTGGTGTGGGGTGCACGCATGTGTGAGTGAGTGTGCAAACCTATATGTGTATCTGTGTTACCTGTGGTGGTAGGGCTGTTGGTAGCAGTAGGTATGCTGGGTGTTTCTCCCAGTACCAGTCGTACTCTCTTAGCATGTGTCTTTCCCTGGTAGTGAGACTGGGCCACGATAGCCGACGTGAAGAACATATTACACAAAGTACAGCACTTATTCCTGTCCACCTCTGTCTCTGCACTGCCCTGAAGGGAGAAGAGGAGAGAGGAATGGAGGGGAGGAGAGCGAGGAGAGAGAGAGGGGGAGGAAGAAGGAGGGAAAAGTAAAAGAGAAAAAACATGTCATACAAAGTATAGCAGTTATGCTGTTCACCTCTGTCCTAAGGAAATGAGAGGACCCCACATAACAAATACTTGAGTTTACTTTAGTATAAATAATGTTGTATCACTATAGTTAAAAAACTGTAGTGTTTTTGTTGACTGTAGTATACTGTAGTATTTACTATAGTGTTTTTGCAGATATTACTGTAGTATACTGTAGTATTTACTGTAGTGCTTTTGCAGACATTACTGTGGTATTGTTTTATTATCTTTAAAATAAAAGTGTGAGGGATCGAGGGGAGGAGAAAGAGAGAGAGAGAAAGAGAGAGAGAGAGAGAGAGGAAACGAGAGAAAGAACATGTTACAAAAAGTATAGCACGAATTCTTGTCCACCTCTGCTGAACGGTCTTATGGAGAGGAGAGAAGAGAGGAATGGAGTGGAGGAGAGAAGAGAGGAATGGAGTGGAGGAGAGAAGAGAGGAATGGAGTGGAGGAGAGAAGAGAGGAATGGAGTGGAGGAGAGAAGAGAGGAATGGAGTGGAGGAGAGAAGAGAGGAATGGAGTGGAGGAGAGAAGAGAGGAATGGAGTGGAGGAGAGAAGAGAGGAATGGAGTGGATGAGAGAAGAGAGGAATGGAGTGGAGGAGAGAAGAGAGGAATGGAGTGGAGGAGAGAAGAGAGGAATGGAGTGGAGGAGAGGAATGGAGTCGAGGAGAGAAGAGAAAAATGGAGTGGAGGAGAGGGATGGAGTGGAGGTGAGGAATGGAGTGGAAGAGAGGGATGATGAGGATCTGTTGGCACAGTTCTCCTCCTCCCTCTCTCTCACTCTTCTTTCTCTTTTTCTCTCTCTTTCTCTATTTCTCCCTCACTCTTTCTTTTCACAACACTCCTTCTCTGTCGCGCAGGTGTCAAATTGAGTCCAATGATAGAAATGTGTCTTTCGTGTTGTGTTTGTGTGTCTGTGTGGGTACATGTGTCTGGCGCTGTGTCAGTGTGTGTTAACGTCACATAAAGGATCTGAGAGTTTGGAACACCTCTACCTTCCAGGGCTCTTTTCTCTCTCTCCTTTCTCTCTTCTTTTTGTATTTTCTTTTTCTGTCTTTGTCTGTGTTTCCGCTCTGTAGATGGGTTAGCTAACAATGTCACGAAAACAATTTGCACGCTTCAATGGGGCAGAAGTCAGTGAGTTATTGTGACAATGACAAGAAACTGCCACGTGGAGAATCGTAAGTGACTCGTTTCAACTAGTTTCATCTTGTTCTTGATACCATTGTTTATATATGTTTTGTTTATATATATTTTTTTGTTGTTGTAATTTTACCCCCTTTTTTCTCCCCAACTTCGTGATATCCAATTGCAATCTTGTCTTATCCGTGCAACTCCCAAACGGGCTGGGGGAGGCGAAGGTCGAGTCATACGTCCTCACGAAACATCAAACCTCGCTTCTTAACACCCGCTCGCTTAACCTGGACCAATGTGTCGGAGGTAACATCGTTCAACTGACGACCAAAGTCAGCCTGCAGGGGTCTGGCCCGCCACAAGTAGTTGCTAGAGCGCAATGAGCCAAGTGACCTGAAATCAGTCTAAAACACCTCAAGACAAGGGCCTCCCGAGTGGTCTAAGGCACTGCATCACTACAGCCTGGGGTTCGATCCCAGGTGCTGTCACAACCCGCCAAACCTTCCCCTATCCCGGGCGACGCTGGGCCAATTGTGCACCACCCTATGGGACTCCAGGTCAAGGCCTGTTGTGACAGCACCTGGGATCTAACCGCAGGCTGTATTGACGCCGCAACACTGCGATGCAGTGCCTTAGACTGCTGCGCCACTCGGGAGGCCCTTGTCTTGAGGTGTTTTGACTGATTTCAGGTAAATGCTAATATGGCTAAAATTCGCTAGCTAGCTAACCAACTGTAACGATGTATTTGAGAGACAACAAGTGCTCATTGTGCACATTTATTTATGTTTTCAATAAACATTGGAGACAAAATATCGTTTTATGTTGTCATCAATCTAAGTCAAACCCGTCTGTTTTTCCTCATAGTTCCTCATAGCACTCTCCGGTTTTGTTGCCAAACAACCAAGGACACTAGTCTAGTGGGTAAATGGGCACCCTCTCAATCTCTGTCACTGTTTCTCAGGTTTTTTAATCTTCATATCTTTTGTCTACAAGTTGAAAAGGGTTCTCTCAATATTTCTCTCACTACTTTCAAGGAGGTGAAATGGGTTATCTCAGTCCGTCTCCACACACCCCCCCCCTCACCATCCCTTCATTCCTATTCTCATCTTCCCCTCTGTCGTCTCCTGCTGTGATCGTGTTAGTTAACCCCTCACTGAACCAGATATCAACCTCCCTCTATCTCTGTCCCCTTCTCTCTCTCATCCCTCTATCTCTGTCCCCTTCTCTCTCTCTCTCTCTCTCTCTCTCTCTCTCTCTCTCTCTCTCTCTCTCTCTCTCTCTCTCATCCCTCTATCTCTCTGTCCCCTTCTCTCTCTCATCCCTCTATCTCTGTCCCCTTCTCTCTCTCATCCCTCTATCTCTGTCCCCTTCTCTCTCTCTCTCTCTCTCTCTCTCTCTCTCTCTCTCTCTCTCTCTCTCTCTCTCTCTCTCTCTCGCTCTCTCTCTCTCTCTCTCTCATCCCTCTATCTCTCTGTCCCCTTCTCTCTCTCATCCCTCTATCTCTGTCCCCTTCTCTCTCTCATCCCTCTATCTCTCTGTCCCCTTCTCTCTCTCATCCCTCTATCTCTGTCCCCTTCTCTCTCTCATCCCTCTATCTCTGTCCCCTTCTCTCTCTCATCCCTCTATCTCTGTCCCCTTACCTCATCACTCCTCTATCTCTGTCCCCATCTCTCTCATCGTCCCTCTATCTCTCTGTCCCCTTCTCTCTCTCATCCCTCTATCTCTCTGTCCCCATCTCTCTCATCATCCCTCTATCTCTCTGTCCCCTTCTCTCGCTCATCCCACTATCTCTGTCCCCTTCTCTCTCATCCCTCTATCTCTGTCCCCTTCTCTCTCATCCCTCTATCTGTCCCCTTCTCTCTCGTCCCTCTATCTCTGTTCCCTTCTCTCATCATCCCTCTATCTCTGTCCCCTTCTCTCTCTCATCCCTCTATCTCTGTCCCCTTACCTCATCACTCCTCTATCTCTGTCCCCATCTCTCGCATCGTCCCTCTATCTCTCTGTCCCCTTCTCTCTCTCATCCCTCTATCTCTCTGTCCCCATCTCTCTCATCGTCCCTCTATCTCTCTGTCCCCTTCTCTCGCTCATCCCTCTATCTCTGTCCCCTTCTCTCTCATCCCTCTATCTCTGTCCCCTTCTCTCTCATCCCTCTATCTGTCCCCTTCTCTCTCGTCCCTCTATCTCTGTCCCCTTCTCTCTCATCGTCCCTCTATCTCTCTTATCCCTCTATATCTCTGTCCCCTTCTCTCTCATCATCCCTCTATCTTTCTGTATCCTTCTCTCCTCATCCCTCTATATCTGTCCCCTTCTCTCTCATCATCCCTCTATCTTTCTGTACCCTTCTCTCTCATCTCTCTATCTCTGTCCCCTTCTCTCTCTCATCTCTCTATCTCTGTCCCCTTCTCTCTCTCATCTCTCTATCTCTGTCCCCTTCTCTCTCTCATCTCTCTATCTCTGTCCCCTTCTCTCTCTCATCCCTCTATATCTGTCCCCTTCTCTCTCATCCTCCCTCTATCTCTTTGTCCCCTTCTCTCTCATCCTCCCTCTGTCTCTGTCCATTCCTCTCTCATCCTCCCTCTATCTCTGTCCCCTTCTCTCATCATCCCTCTATCTCTGTCCCCTTCTCTCTCTCATCCCTCTATCTCTGTCCCCTTACCTCATCACTCCTCTATCTCTGTCCCCATCTCTCGCATCGTCCCTCTATCTCTCTGTCCCCTTCTCTCTCTCATCCCTCTATCTCTCTGTCCCCATCTCTCTCATCGTCCCTCTATCTCTCTGTCCCCTTCTCTCGCTCATCCCTCTATCTCTGTCCCCTTCTCTCTCATCCCTCTATCTCTGTCCCCTTCTCTCTCATCCCTCTATCTGTCCCCTTCTCTCTCGTCCCTCTATCTCTGTCCCCTTCTCTCTCATCGTCCCTCTATCTCTCTTATCCCTCTATATCTCTGTCCCCTTCTCTCTCATCATCCCTCTATCTTTCTGTATCCTTCTCTCCTCATCCCTCTATATCTGTCCCCTTCTCTCTCATCATCCCTCTATCTTTCTGTACCCTTCTCTCTCATCTCTCTATCTCTGTCCCCTTCTCTCTCTCATCTCTCTATCTCTGTCCCCTTCTCTCTCTCATCTCTCTATCTCTGTCCCCTTCTCTCTCTCATCCCTCTATATCTGTCCCCTTCTCTCTCATCCTCCCTCTATCTCTTTGTCCCCTTCTCTCTCATCCTCCCTCTGTCTCTGTCCATTCCTCTCTCATCCTCCCTCTATCTCTGTCCCCTTCTCTCATCATCCCTCTATCTCTGTCCCCTTCTCTCTCTCATCCCTCTATCTCTGTCCCCTTACCTCATCACTCCTCTATCTCTGTCCCCATCTCTCGCATCGTCCCTCTATCTCTCTGTCCCCTTCTCTCTCTCATCCCTCTATCTCTCTGTCCCCATCTCTCTCATCGTCCCTCTATCTCTCTGTCCCCTTCTCTCGCTCATCCCTCTATCTCTGTCCCCTTCTCTCTCATCCCTCTATCTCTGTCCCCTTCTCTCTCATCCCTCTATCTGTCCCCTTCTCTCTCGTCCCTCTATCTCTGTCCCCTTCTCTCTCATCGTCCCTCTATCTCTCTTATCCCTCTATATCTCTGTCCCCTTCTCTCTCATCATCCCTCTATCTTTCTGTATCCTTCTCTCCTCATCCCTCTATATCTGTCCCCTTCTCTCTCATCATCCCTCTATCTTTCTGTACCCTTCTCTCTCATCTCTCTATCTCTGTCCCCTTCTCTCTCTCATCTCTCTATCTCTGTCCCCTTCTCTCTCTCATCTCTCTATCTCTGTCCCCTTCTCTCTCTCATCTCTCTATCTCTGTCCCCTTCTCTCTCTCATCCCTCTATATCTGTCCCCTTCTCTCTCATCCTCCCTCTATCTCTTTGTCCCCTTCTCTCTCATCCTCCCTCTGTCTCTGTCCATTCCTCTCTCATCCTCCCTCTATCTCTGTCCCCTTCTCTCTCTCTGTCTCCTTCTCTCTCATCATCCCTCTATCTCTGTCCAGTTCTCTCATCATCTCTCTCTCTCTCTCTCTCTCTGTATCTTAACCTGTCTTAGCATTTCTCCTTTCATGTCTCTCTCTTATCTTATCCTTTGGTCTTCCTTCCCTGTATGTGTCCTACAGAGTGATACCTCCTACGATACCTCAGAGTATTAATATGTGCATAATTATTTTTATGTTCATGTGTATGTCTCCTTCAAATCCTTCACGAAGTGTCAAAACAAAACAGACTCTGTAGACGTGGCCGAATACCCATACTAGAGTACTACATACTTAAAGTGCATACTATGTACTTACCATCGCATACTATTTTGCACGTACCGTTTAGTAAGTATGTAGTATGCCACGGCCACAACGGCTCCTGACTGGCTGAGTAAATTCAACAAACATGCATCGCAATAACCAGATTGATAATAGCTAATTTCCAATTACATTAATTTATCTAAACTCTGAATAGAATAGGAATGGAATTATAGCCTTACTCAGGCTGGTTATAGGCAGATTATCATATTCGACCTAAACCATAGACCATATAGCTCATCTATCCCATTTCAAAAGGACTGAAGACAGAAGCAGATCATTTGGTTCAATTTCAACATATTTATTAGTGAAACAAGAATAAATTATACTGAAGAAAGATATAAACGCAACATGCAACAATTTCAACGATTTTGCTGAGTTACAGTTCATATAAGGAAATCAGTCAATATGAATAAATTCATTAGGCCCACTGGGGAGCCAGGCCCAGCCAATCAGAATGAGTTTTTCCCCAACAAAAGCTTTATTACAGACAGAAATACTCCTCCGCACCCCTCCATCCCCCCTCTGATGATCCCGCTGGTGAAGAAGCCGGATGTGGAGGTCCTGGGCTGGCGTGGTTACACGTGGTCTGCGGTTGTGAGGCCAGTTGGACGTTCTGTCAAATTCTCTAAAACAACAACGCATGCTTATGGTAGAGAAATGAACATTCAATTGTCTGGCAACAGCTCTGGTGGACATTCCTGCAGTCAGCTTGTCAAATGCATGCTCCCTCAAACCTTGAGACATCTGTGGCATTGTGTTGTGTGACAAAACTGATCATTTTAGAGTGGCCTATTATTGTCCCCAGCACAAGGTGCACCTGTATAATGATCATACTGTTTAATCATCTTCTTGATATGCCACATGTAACGTAGACGCAGGGAGTCAGGAAGCAGGTGCAGATAGTGTGTTTAATAACAACTGTTTAATCAGCGTCTTAATATGCCACACCTGTCAGGTGGATGGATTATCTTGACAAATAATAAAATCCTCTCTAACAGGGATGAAAACACATTTGTGCACATACATTTGAAAGAAATAAGCTTTTGTGCATATGGGACATTTCTGGGATGTTTTATTTCAGCTTATGAAACATGGGACCAGTACCAGTTCTGCCATCTCCGCAGAGGAACTCTGGAGCTCTGTCAGAGTGACCATCGGGTTCTTAGTCACCTCCATGACCAAAGCCCTTCTCTCCCAATTGCTCAGTTTGGCCGGGCGGCCAGCTTAAGGAAGAGTCTTGGTGGTCCAAACTTCTTCCATTTAAGAATGATGGAGGCCACTGTGTTCTTGGGGACCGTCAATGCTGCAGATATTTCCCCAGATCTGTGCCTCGACACAATCCTATCTCGGAGCTCTAGAGACAATTCCTTCGACCTCATGGCTTGGTTTTTGCTCTGACATGCACTGTCAACTGTGGGATCTTATATAGACAAGTGTGTTCCTTTCCAAATCATGTCCAATCAATTGAATTTACCACAGGTGGACTCTAATGAAGTTGTAGAAACATGTATATTTGATGAAAATATATTTTTGGCCTTACTGCTATTAGCCCATACAAACACATTGAATAACCGATTCACTACATGGAACAACAGATAGTGTGTTCTGAAGAGTCTTTTTTTTGCTACATGTACTTAACCCCTTATTTTTGGCACTAAACAATCTCCATATATACATCCATAAATTTTTTCAACTGGTACCGGGGACATTCAGACGAGTCTTGTGAGGCCTGTGGGCGTCCTAGAGCAAAATAACCGACATGTACATGTATGTGAGAGTCTGCCACAGAGGAGTCATATTAATGTGTAGCTCAAACTGTTCGGACGCTATAGACAGAAGTTGGCAGAACGGCTGTACCGACTTCAGACGAGTCCCAAGACACTTGTGGGGGTCGTAGAGCAAAATGGAGAACACCATCATGTTCGTGAGAGTCTCATCTTTCCATAGAGGTTTTTTAGGCCAAACCTTTCGGACGCTATAGACGATTTTGTTAGGAGAGCGATTTTGGGGATGTCTCATGGTCTGACAAACAGCGCTTTAGCTCTGTCACCTTTCACTGCAGATGCAGAAGTGCGACATTGGAGGATGCAGTGGATTGAGACGCATCCAATGCAAAATAACCTTATACCTTCTAGCTTAAACTGACTGATTTTTATGGGGATTTGTTTATTATGCCAATTAGATTTCAGCAGGGGCACGGAGATTGCCTTTAGGGGGTTTTAAGTAGGCTAGTTTGGTTGTTTGGCTATTTGAAGAGAACTAGGGCCAACTATATCACTTGCAACCCAACTCTTCCAACGCATTGTGGAAAAGTGTGCATTGAATTCTACTAGATGACCTGAAATTACTATAACATCCTGGCATTTACACCATACAACATTTTGGAAAATTCACATATTATAAAACGTTCTATTTAAGCATGCTGAGAATGCATCATGCGCGATTGGGTTGTTTTGCGTTGTTGGTTCATTTTGGTAGCATAGCCCCATATCTGATTATCAGCTGTTGTCAAAGCTGAAATAAGTATGACATACTCGCTTTTTTCAAAATGTCACATACTATAAAACTTTAGTTCTGTATTCCTGCTTCCTCTCCTCTAAAAGTGCCCCCTCTTCAGGGGTTTCTCCTGTCTCTTAGCTTCCCTCTCTCATTTAATACGTCAATGATACGTGACATTTTATAACAAATAGTTGAGAACGGAGGTCCGGAAGACAACTGTGAATTTGTTTATTTGGGGTTGTTTATCTATTTGTGATTCATTTATTTGCGATTGTTGCAACTATTGTAACATCGATTGTAATAACTATGATATGATAGAGGACCTTGATTTTAACCTTATAAATCATACACACACACACACACACACACACACACACACACACACACACACACACACACACACACACACACACACACACACACACACACACACACACACACACACACACACACACACACTCAAACACACAGATTGTACTTTGGAGAGGAGCGGAACACAAAAATAAACAAGAGAATGTGTCATTTGTTTGACATCTTAATAACTGACAGCTCATTATTGTCATTCCTGAAAGAATCTATTGACTGACCAGTGTTGGCCACTGAATGGCTGAATGATCAAGGCGTGTGGGGGGGGGGGGGGGGTTGTCAACAAAGCAGCATGACAGAAATATGATGCCAAGTTTTCAAACTACACATATTTCACTTGTTCATATACAAAATGTAATGACCACTGCTGCACATTCTGCCACTGTTTTGCAAAAAAAATCACTTAGGGCCCCCAAAAAGTTAGGGCCGGCTCTGAATGCATGCCTGGGTAAAAATAATAATTATGCCTTTCGTGAACTAACACTCGTACTTGACCCCCCCCCCCCCCTTACTAGCTCTGACTTTGCTGATAGCTACTTTATTGAGGAAACATGTACTTACTATGACTGTGATATGTGGTTGTCCCACCAAGCTATCTTAAGATGAATGCACTAACTGTAAGTCGCTCTGGATAACAGCGTCTGCTAAATGACTAAACATTTTTCATTAAAAAATGGTGTGGATGTGGGTACGCAGACCCGTGAACTACTGCAGTCCCTCATGATGAGTTCAGATTTTTTGTGGCCTCCACCCTCTTCAAAGTTACCCATCCCTGGATTAGATTATACTATTTAGAACGAACTGCCAGCTCATGAACAAACAAGTGCACCAGGGAGAACTCAACAAGCATGCAGACGCAATAAGTGAAAACACATTATCTAACTGGGGATAATGTCACAAAGCATGATGCACTAACCAGTTAACTTTCATTCTGTAATAACTTAATGCTTCTAAATTAGTCAGATATTATATAGTTGAGATAGACTTGAAATTGCCATGCGAGCTAACTAGCTAGCAAGCTACCAGCTAGCTATAGCTTGATAGGTGCTTATCAAAGGTAGATAACTGGTAATTTTACCCCAAAATTGAACAAACTATTTCTCAATATTTCTGTTTTTTTTTGTAGCTGGTTAATTAATTTGATCATGCTTTGTGATACACCTGGTTTTATGCTGTTTTAGTCCACACAACATGTCGCCGTGTCAGCCACAGTAGAACATGATGAACACCATGGGGAAACAATACAATTGGCCAGCCACAGCTTTTTTGTCCTACCAGATCCACGATGAAAAGGTTCTACCTAGTGTATTCATCTGTCCTTCGACACTTGTTGGATGTAGATGTCCGGTTTATCAGGTCCCAGGCTCCCATGACTGTTATGATTATTTATTTACAAGGTAATTGCCATTTGCTTTTTGCTTTTGCGCAATCTGTACTTGATAGAGCAGCTCTAGTCTCACATTCGGAAGTAAGCCTTGGGAGGGAGACTAGAACAGACCCTCTGACTGAATGGACGGACATTTGAGCACCCCATGACGGTCCATTTACTTTATGCTGTAAAAATGTAGTGATTTCATTGGTGCAGTTCCCCCTCACGGCAAATAGCTGGCAAAACAATTCTCACAGCCTATGTGCCCGTGGAGCTTCTAATGCTGGCAGAGTCACTGAGGGGCAGTGCTTGTAACAGCTTTTTAAAATTTTATTTTACAATACATTTTTGAAACAGTAACATTTATACATCTACCACACATTTATGGACATTTACAACATAATCCTTGATTTATATAATATATACACTACCGTTCAAAAGTTTGGGGTCATTTAGAAATGTCCTTGTTTTTGAAAGAAAAGCACATTTTTTGTCCATTCAAATAACATCAAATGATCAGAAATACAGTGTAGACATTGTTAATGTTGTAAATGACTATTGTAGCTGGAAACGGCTGATTTTTAATGGAATATTTACATAGGCGTACAGAAGTCCATTATGCTTCAGGAAGCATCGTCAGGTTACTGTCAGGACCCGGTGAGAGAAACAGTCACTAATAGTCGGCAGAACCCAGAAGATGAGGCAGACTCAGCAGTACTAGAGATGGTGGTTTAATAAAAGGACAAGATCTTCAGGCAAAGAATATAAATCCACCACGTCCAAAAATAAAGCCAAGAGGCACAAAATGGATATCCTCCAAAATACAAAGAAACTCCACAAAGTGGCAAAAACAGCAGGGAAAAACAAACCTCAAAAGACTACTCAAAAATACACAAGCACTAAACCAGAGAACCTCTGGAAAATCCAATAAGAGAAATATATGTTCACAACAAGGCTGGGGCTGGGGGCTAACATACAAACACTGAGCAAAGAACTGAGGAACACACAGGGTTTAAATACTAACAAGGGAACGACACACAGGTGCAAACAATAATTAGAGCAAGGAAAAAACAAAAGGTACAAAAAAGGTGCAATGGGGACATCTAGTGACCAAAACCTGAACAGTCCTGGCCAAAACCTGACAGAATCCCCCTCCTAGGAACGGCTCCTGACGTTCCTACCAGCCTTCTCAGGGTGGAGGGCCCTGAACTGACGAATGAGGTCAGGGTCCAGTATGTCCTTGGCAGGAACCCAGGAGCGCTCCTCGGGACCGTAGCCTTCCCAGTCCACCAGATACTGCCAGGACCGCTGCACCCGGCGGGAATCCAGTATCCGGTGGACGGTATAAGCCGACTGGCCTCCGATGACACGGGGCGGAGGGGGAGGTCTGCCTGCCGGGATAAGGGGAGAAAAAACAACAGGTTTTAATAAAGAAATGTGAAATGTTGGATTGATCTTAAGGGATCTGGGTAAGTGCAGGCGAAAAGTAACGGGATTGACTCTCCTGGCAATCTTAAAGGGACCGATGAATCTCTGGGACAGCTTACGAGACTCCACCCGTAGCGGTAAGTTCTTTGTTGAGAGCCATACTCTCTGGCCGGGGTACAGGGTAGGACCGGGACGGCGACGTCTGTTGGCTTGTCGCTGGTACTGCTGTGAGGAACGCAGAAGATTAAGACGGGCCTTCTTCCACGTAAGCCGACAGCGTCTGATGAACCTCGAGGCTGAAGGCACTCTGACTTCTGCCTCCTGGTCCGGGAACAATAAAGGAGCATAGCCAAACTGACACTCGTGCGGGGATATACCAGTGGAGGAGGAGCACAAGGTGTTGTGCGCGTACTCGGCCCAAACAATGAAGGATGACCATGTGGACGGGTTGTTGGAAACCATACATCTGAGGGTGGTTTCCAACTCCTGATTCATCCTCTCGGTTTGGCCGTTGGACTCCGGATGGTACCCTGAAGATAAACTGGCCGTGGCCCCTATGAGTTGGCAGAAGGCCTTCCAAAACCTTGAGGCGAACTGGGGACCTCTGTCGGAAACCATATCTTGCGGAATGCCAAAGACTCGGAACACATGGTTAATCACCAACTCAGCTGTTTCCTTGGCAGAAGGTAATTTGGTCAAGGGAACAAACCTGGCCGCCTTAGAAAACCTGTCGATGATGACTAGGATAGTAGTATTACCATGGGACGGAGGAAGGCCAGTAATAAAGTCCAACGAGATATGGGACCAGGGTCGGTGGGGAATAGATAAAGGGTGAAGGAGTCCTTGAGGGCGGAGGTGAGAAGATTTGCCCTGGCAGCACACGGGACAGGCCTTGACGAAAGTGGCAACGTCTTCTCTTATGGTGGGCCACCAGAACTTACGCTGAATGAACTCCAAGGTGCGACCTACGCCCGGGTGACAGGTGAGGCGAGAGGAGTGCCCCCACAGAAGGACTTGGGATCTTGCTGCCTTGGGAACAAACAACCGATTGGCAGGACCTCCCTTAGGACCCGGTTCGATGGCTTGAGCTTGTCTCACGGTATCCTCAACTTGCCACGAGATTGGAGCCACGATCTTAGCGGCAGGAAGAACAGTCATGTCAGTATCTTCTCGAATGGCAGGAGAGTAGACTCGTGACAAGGCGTCCGGTTTGAGATTCTTCGACCCGGGTCTATAGGTGAGGATAAACTGGAATCGGCTGAAGAAAAGAGACCATCGAGCTTGTCTGGAGTTAAACCGCTTCGCCTGCTGGATATACTCCAGATTTTTGTGGTCCGTAAGCACTTGAAATGGTTGAGAAGCCCCCTCGAGCCAGTGTCTCCATTCCTTCAATGCCATCTTAACCGCTAGGAGTTCACGATCCCCCACATCGTAATTCCTCTCGGCCGGGGTAAGCCGGTGAGAGAAGAAGGCGCAAGGATGTAGCCTCTTGTCTTCCCCCCTCTGAGACAGGACAGCTCCAACACCAACCTCTGATGCATCAACCTCCACCACAAAAGGTTCATCCGCCGTCGGTAGTGTCAGGATGGGAGCAGAGAGGATGCGCTGCTTGAGTCCTTGGAAGGCCGTCTCAGCTTCTCTTCCCCACAGAAACCTTGTGTTGCCACCCTTGGTTACAGCTGAGAGAGGGGCTGCCACCGAGCTGAAGTTCTTGATGAACTTGCGGTAAAAGTTAGTGAAGCCCAGGAAACGCTGAACTTCCTTAACGGACTTGGGGGTGGGCCAATCCGCTACCGCCCCTACCTTCTTGGGGTCCATCTGGACTCGACCGTGTTCCACTACAAATCCCAGGAATTGTACTCGACAGGAATGGAATTCACACTTTTCCGGCTTAACGTACAAATGGCTGTCTAGGAGGCGTTTGAGCACTTGTCTGACATGCTTAGTGTGTTCTTGAAGGGAGCTCGAAAAGATGAGGATGTCATCCAAGTAAATAAACACGAAAATGTTAAGCATATCCCTAAGCACATCGTTTATGAGCGCTTGGAACACAGCCGGGGCGTTGGTCAGGCCGAAGGGCATCACCAAGTA
The DNA here is from genome assembly GCF_045679555.1 of Salvelinus alpinus. NCBI lineage: Eukaryota > Metazoa > Chordata > Actinopteri > Salmoniformes > Salmonidae > Salvelinus > Salvelinus alpinus. Next base: position 62,774,595 of record NC_092088.1, on the reverse strand, counting down.
TTCGTAGTGACCAGTAGGCGTGTTGAAAGCGGTCTTCCACTCGTCACCGGGTTTGATCCGCACAAGATGGTATGCGTTCCGTAGGTCAAGCTTAGTGAAGACCACTGCTTCCTGGAGCAGCTCAAAGGCTGTGGCCATAAGGGGTAGCGGGTAGCGGTTACGGACGGTTATGGCATTAAGTCCCCGGTAGTCGATGCAAGGACGTAATCCAACGTCTTTTTTGGCCACAAAGAAAAACCCTGCTCCCGCCGGCGAGGTGGATGGACGCATGAGGCCTGCTGCCAGAGCGTCCTTGATGTAGGTATCCATAGCAGCTCGTTCGGGAGGAGATAGGGAAAAGATCCGACCCCTGGGGGGGCAGGTGCCCGGAAACAGGTCGATGGGGCAATCGTAAGGTCTATGGGGTGGTAGTTTGGTGGCCCTCTGTTTGCTAAATACCGGTTTGAGGTCATGGTAACACTCGGGAACTCGGGACAGGTCGATGGATTCTAGAGACTCGGGAGGGGAACTCGGGGAACTAGGGAAGATACAAGTGGCTTGGCACGTAGGACCCCACTGCTTGATAGTGCCCACAGACCAGTCGATGTGAGGGTTATGGCTGTGAAGCCAGGGGTATCCAAGGACGAGAGGGAACTCGGAACACGAGGTCAGATGAAAGTTCATCACTTCCTGGTGTTGGGAAACTGAAAGTCGCAAGGGGGTAGTGACACGAGTGACAAGTCCAGATACCAAAGGGCTTCCATCCAACGTAGTAACCCTTATGGGGTCACTAAGAGGTTCAGAGGGAACGCCATTCTCCTTCGCCCAGACACCATCCATGAAGTTACCTGCGGCTCCAGAGTCTACCAAGGCTTGAAGGGGAAGCTCGTGGTTGTCCCAGGAAAGGGTAACTGGAATAAGCAGGCGGGAGTTGGATGGATGGGAGGAGGTTATGTTTCCCGTTACAGTCCTCCCAGGCCTGCACGGGAGAGTGCGTTTTCCCTGGAGCCCGGGACACGTGGAGAGGAAATGGCCCGGTTTGCCGCAATATAGACAGCATCGCTCCCTTATCCGGCGGTCTCTCTCAGCCTGGGAGATGCGTCCAACCTGCATGGGTTCCGGTGGAGCCAGCGAGGATAAAGGTGGAGACTCGGAGCTGGGACCGATAGGAGCTAGGGTGAGAGGTCTACGGTTGAGTTCTCTCTCTCTCAGACGCTGGTCTATGCGCGAGGCCAACTTGATCAGGGACTCGAGGTTGTCCGGTGGTTCCCGAGTGGCCAGTTCATCTTGGATGGTGTCGGAAAGACCCTTCAAAAAACACACTGTGAGCGCCTCGTCGTTCCAGCCACTCGCTGCTGCCACCGTGCGGAACTGGATGGCATAGTCCGTCACGCTGCGCCGACCTTGGCTGAGAGTCAGGAGCTGTTTGGCTGAGTCAGGACCCCTGGTGGGATCTTGAAACACTCGCTTGAATTCTTCAGCAAAGGTAGAGTAGCTGGCACAGCAGGGACTTTGGGCATCCCACACAGCAGTAGCCCAGGCTAGGGCTTTTTCCGACAGCAGGGTGATGATATATGCTATCTTGGACCGGTCGGTGGGAAACGACGAGGGTTGCAGCTCGAAGGAGAGAGAACATTGGGTGAAAAACCCCTTACAAACACTCGGATCACCTGAGAACCGTTGGGGAGGCGGCAGACGAGGTTCAGCCAGGGGGTTAACTGCCACGGGCACTTGAATCTGATGAACTGGAGCAGAGGCGGTTGCAGGGGAAAGTTGATCAGAAATCTGCTTTATGGAAGTCATCATCTCCGACAGAAGTTGAGAATGTCCAGCCAGTAAGGCCTCTTGCTGAACCAGAGCAGCTTCGTGACGTTGGACAGTCCCCTCGTGGTGGGACAGCATGGGAAAAAAGTCCTGGGTACTGGCTGCCTCTGGGTTCATTTTAATGGCTCAGTGTTTCTGTCAGGACCCGGTGAGAGAAACAGTCACTAATAGTCGGCAGAACCCAGAAGATGAGGCAGACTCAGCAGTACTAGAGATGGTGGTTTAATAAAAGGACAAGATCTTCAGGCAAAGAATATAAATCCACCACGTCCAAAAATAAAGCCAAGAGGCACAAAATGGATATCCTCCAAAATACAAAGAAACTCCACAAAGTGGCAAAAACAGCAGGGAAAAACAAACCTCAAAAGACTACTCAAAAATACACAAGCACTAAACCAGAGAACCTCTGGAAAATCCAATAAGAGAAATATATGTTCACAACAAGGCTGGGGCTGGGTGCTAACATACAAACACTGAGCAAAGAACTGAGGAACACACAGGGTTTAAATACTAACAAGGGAACGACACACAGGTGCAAACAATAATTAGAGCAAGGAAAAAACAAAAGGTACAAAAAAGGTGCAATGGGGACATCTAGTGACCAAAACCTGAACAGTCCTGGCCAAAACCTGACAGTTACCTCAACAAATACCTCAACAAATTGACAACTAGAATGCCAAAGGTCTGCAAGGCTGTAATTGCTGCAAATGGAGGATTCTTTGACGAAAGCAAAGTTTGAAGGACACAATTATTATTTAAATGAAAAATCCCTCTTTATAACCTTGTCAACGTCTTGACTATATTTCCTATTCACGTTGCAACTCATTTCATGTATGGTTTCATGGAAAACAAGGACATTTCTAAGTGACCCCAAACTTTTGAACGGTAGTGTATATATATATTTTTTATAAACGCTGCCCCTAACGCCCTAATGTACGGGCCGCCACTGTTACTGACACTAGGACTGGTTTTTCCTCACATCTCTCTCTCTCTCATCTGGTGAGACTCATTTACATGTGACCTATTTGTATCTGTGCACAGACAAACAGTGTGATGTCTGTGTCTGTATGTGTATGTGTGCATAGCCACACCCTACCCCAACAATAGATTTCTAATTAAGCATGTTTATTTCTCTCATCTCCCCCCTATCATTTCTCCTGTTCTTTGTTCATATGAGTGCGAAAACGCCTCTAATTATACACACAGAGAAGCAGAGGGAAACAGACAAAAATACACTTTCAAAAAGTGTATATTTAAAAAAGAGAAAGAAGAAATATATACCAAACACAAATATAAACGCAACATGTAAAGTTGTTTCATGAGCTGAAATAAAAGAGAGCTGAAATAAAAGATCCCAGAAATGTTCCAAACACACAAAAAGCCCATTTGTGATTAATGTTGTGCACAAATTTGTTTACTGTACAGCCCTGTCAGCGACCATTTCACCTATGCCAAGATAATACATCCATCTGACAGGTGTGGTGTCATGTCCACTCCCACTCCGGCGCTCGACGTCACCGGTCTACTAACCACTGGTCCTGGAAACCCATCTTTACACACACATGGCAACCATCATTACGCACACCTGGGTCTCATCATCAGTCACACCTGGACTTCAGTACTCCTTTTGTTTACCACTCTTTTGTTATCAGTCAGCAAGTAGTATTGTTTCTGTTTCCATGTCAGACGCTTCTCTTGTTTTGAATCGTTCCTGTTCGTTGTTATTAAACTCACTAACTGCACCTGCTTTCTGGCTCCCTGCGTCTACGTTACAGAATACTACCTCAACAAATGGAAGCAGCAGTTAATCAAGACATCTCCCAGATGGTCGGTGAACAGGGACACCTACTTCGTCACACCACGACCAGCTGGCTCATTTGCGAACGACTATGGATGAGTGTCTCCAACGAGTCGACATTAGTATTGCCCGATTGTCCCTCCCGGACAAATATGACGGGACTCTATCGAAATGCCGTGGCTTCCTACTCCAGTGATACCTCTGTTTCACCCATCAGATGGGAGCCCCCACCACCGAGAAGTACAAGGTTGCAACAGTTATTTCTCTGCTGACCGGACGGGCGTTGGAGTGGGCCACGGCCTTCTGGGAGAGAGGAGAGGAAGAGCTGGAATCCATACATCAAGAAAGCCCTTCCTTCCTCATCATCACCGTACCCGTACATACGATCATCATAACCCCACAATCTCATTGCCGAGGATGAAAATCACAGATTGGGCACCCAAATGCCGGAAGACCTGCTTACCCTTTCCCTGTGGTTCCACATCGGTTGAGAGTCCTGTAGTTGTCCTTCAGCCCAACATCCCAGAGGTATACCAAGTATACCAAGATCTTCGGGAGTTTTTTTTCCCAAGACCTGCACCACCTGTCTCACTCCTCATCACCCCTGGGACTGTGCCATCAACTTGCTTGCAGGCTCTGTGCCTCTGCGTGGCCGCATCTACCCTCTGTCTGTGGCCGAAACCAAGGCTATGGAGGAGTACATCCAGGAGGCTCTCCAGCAGGGTTTCATTTGCACGTCCACCTCCCCTGCATCGGCAGAATTCATCTTCATGGCCAAGAAGGACGGAGGACCCTCTCGAGTCGTAGCCCCTGTGCTCTGGGATGTAGATGTGGACATTCACCAAGCCCTGGAGAGGGAAAGCGCACCTGCCACCTGTCCTCCTGAGCGCACCTACATTCCCACAGGCATAAGGGATTGGCTATTGACCTGGGCATACACAGCTGTCGTCGCTGAACATTCATGTATTACCCGCACCATTCAGTCCATCTCTGGAAAGTCCTAGTGGCCCACCTTGGTGCAGGACGTCACTCGAAATGTCAACTCCTGTTCCATATGTGCCCAATCCAAATCCCCCCGGAACGCTCCAGCAGGGAAACTACTCCCCGTGCCTCAGCGTCCCTGGTCTCATCTGTCCATTGACTTTGTCACTGATCTCCCCTCTTCTGATGGTTTTACCACCATTTGGTGATAGTGGACATATTCTCTAAATCATGCCGTTTCATCCCTCTCTCTGGTCTCCCTACTGCTCTCTAGGTTGCTGAGGCACTGTCCCAGCAGGTATTCCGGCACTATTGCCTTCGGGAGAATATCGTCTCTGATCGTGGTCCCTAATTCACATCACGTGTATGGAAGGCTTTCATGGAGAAGATGGAGGTCACAGTCAGCCTCACTTCCGGGTACCGGCCCCAATCTAACGGGCAGGTGGAGAGGATGAACCAGGAGCTGGCCCAATTCCTTCCTTGGGCTGAATACACCAATCATTTATTGTGACACTCCTCCACCTGGCTGACTCCCTTCCGGTCTGTTCGGGGTTATCAGCCAGCCCTAGCTCAGTGGTCTCTGAGCCAGACCAAAGCTCCTGTGGTGGACGAGTGGTTCAGGCACGCAGAAGAGGTATGGAACGATACCCACGTGAGACTCCAGTGCGCCATTCGTCGTCAGAAAGAGCAGGCGGCTTGCCACCTCAGTGAGGCTCGCGCGTTCCATCCTGGTGATCGCGTCTGGCTCTCCACCAGGAACCTTCCGCTCCGCCTGCCTAGTAAGAAGCTGAGTACCAGATTTGTGGGGCCGTTCAAGGTCCTCCAGAGGGTCAACAAGGTAAATTATAGATTACAACACACCCTAACAACCAGATCTCACCATCTTTTCATGTTTCCCTCCTCAGGCTGGTGGTTCCTGGTCCCCTGGCTGATGCCGTCCATGTTAGATGCTTCTCTTGTTTTGTAGCATTCCATGTTCGTTGTTTTTAAACTCACTAACTGCACCTGCTTCCTGACTCCCTGTGTCTACGTAACATGTGGCATATCAAGAAGCTGATTAAACAGTATGATCATTATACAGGTGCACCTTGTGCTGGGGACAATAATAGGCCACTCTAAAATGATCAGTTTTGTCACACAACAACAATGCCACAGATGACTCAAGTTTTGAGGGAGCGTGCAAATTGGCATGCTGACTGCAGGAATGTTCACCAGAGCTGTTGCCAGAAAATTGAATGTTATTTTCTGTACCATAAGCCTCCTCCAATGTCGTTTTAGAGAATTTGGCAGTACGTCCAACCATCCTCACTACCACAGACCACGTGTAACCACGCCAGCCCAAGACCTCCACATCTGGCTTCTTCACCTGAGGGAATGTCTGAGACCAACCACCTGGACAGTTGATGAAACTGTGAGTTTGCATAACCGAAGACTTTTGGCACAAACTGTCAGAAACCGTCTCAGGGAAGCTCACTTGAGTGCTCGTCGTCCTCACCAGGGTCTTGACCTGACTGCAATTCGGTGTCGTAACCGACTTCAGTGGGGAAACGCTCACCTTCGATGGCTATTGGCACACTGGAGAAATGTGCTCTTCACGGATGAATCCTGGTTAAAACTGTACCGGGCAGATTGAAGTGGTTTGGTGTCATGTGCGCGAGCGGTTTGTTGATGTCAATGTTGTGAACAGAGTGCCCCATGGTAGCGGTGGGGTTAGGTTATGGGCAGGAATATGCTACAGACAAAGTACACAATTGCATTTTATCAATGGCAACTTGAACGCAAAGAGATACCATGATAAGATCCTGAGGCCCATTGTCATGCCATCCATCCGCTGCCATCACCTTATGTTTCAGCATGATAATGCACAGCATGCATAATGCATTCAATTCTCCTATATTTATGGATCTGTATGCACTTCATATGCCTTCCACTAGATGTCAACAGGCAGTAGAACGTGGAATGAAGCGTTTAGCTTGATGTGGGACCGGATGAGAGCCATTGGAGTGACTGGTCAGGCATATTGCCAGTTCTTGGCCACGCACACTGCACATGTGATGTCCTTCCTTGCTATCGGTTATATAGATATTAAGAAATGCTCCGTTTGGGACGTTATTGGATATATATGATAAAAACATCCTGAAGATTGATTCTCAACTGAGTTTGACCAGTTTATTCGATTTGTAATATCACTTTTTGAAGTTTTCGTTCATTAGCGTAAATTTGGATGGACACGTGAACTACACATGCTAGCCAAAGTTGCTAATTCGACAGAAGTAATGGACATTATAAAACAAAACAACGATGTATTGTGGAACTACGATTCCTGGAACTGCATTCTGATGAAAGATCATCAAAGGTAAGGGAATATTTATGATGTAATTTCGTATTTCTGTTGACTCCAACATGGAGGAGAATGGCTGAGCGCCGTCTCAGATTATTGCATGGGATGCTTTTTACTAAAGTTATTTTTTAAATCTAACACAGCGGTTGCATTAAGAACCAGTGTATCTTTAATTATATGTAAAACATGTATCTTTCATCAAAGTTTTATGATGAGTATTTCTGTATTTCACGTTGCTCTCTGTAATTATTCTGGCTATTTTGAATGCATTTCTGAACATGGCGCCAATGTAAAACCACGATTTCTGGCTATAAATATGCACATTATCGAACAAAACATAAATGTATTGTATAACATGATGTCATATGACTGTCATCTGATGAAGTTGTTCAAAGGTTAGTGATGCATTTTATCTCTATTTGTGGGTTTTGTGAAAGCTATCTTTGCTGTGAAAAAAATGGCTGTGTTTTTTTGGATATGGTGGTGAGCTAACATAAATATATGTTGTGTTTTCGCTGTAAAACATTTTAAAAATTGTACATGTTGGCTGGATTCACAAGATGTTTATCTTTCATTTGCTGTATTGGACTTGTGATTTCATGAAATTATATTATATTTTAAGCATGTTTGGGACTCTCTGGATCGACGTGTACAACAGCTTGTCCCAGTTCCCGCCAATATCCTGCAACTTTGCGCACAGCCATTGAAGAGGAGTGGGACAATATTCCACAGGCCAAAATTAACAGCCTGATCAACTCTATGGGAAGGAGATGTGTTACGCTGCATGAGAAAAAGTATGGTCACACCAGATACTAACTGGTTTTCTGATCCACACCCCTACTTTTATTTTAAGGTATCTGTGACCAACAGATGCATATCTGTATTCCCAGCAGTGGCAAAGCGTCCTACAGGGCATTGTCTGCATATATGCCTCCTTCATTATTCCTACGGTTCTGACTTGGTGTACAGGGAGAAAACTGTAGGAACGGCCCATGTTCTGATTTCTGTACATTTCAAAAGTGCTGAACAAATAGTTATTTTGACTATGTGCGTCCTAGCTCGCTCATTAATGTCTTAATGGAAATTATGGATGGCCTCTTATGCGCTCATCGTTCCCTTATACCATAGTTTGTACATCTCAATTGTCATTAGAAACCACATTTGTTTAAGCAAGTCAGCCATATCAGCAATATATTTTTTTAAAGGCAGAAAATGAATAGAATAGTAGTGAAGACATCACAACAATGAAATATCACATATGGAATCATTTAGTAACCAACCAAAAAACAAATCAAAAAACAATTCAAAATATAATTGATATTTGAGACTCTTCAAATACCCACCCTTTGCCTTGATGGCAGCTTTGCACACTCCTGGCATTCTCTCAATCATTTTTATGGGGTGGTCACCTGGAATGCGTTTCAAATAACAGGTGTACCTTCTTAAAAGTTAATTTGTGGAATGTCTTTCCTTCTTAATGCATTAGAGCCAATCAGTTAAGTTGTGACAAGGTGGTGGTGGTGGTGGTGGGGGTTGCCCTATTTGGTAAAAGACCAAAAGACCAGAACAGCTCAAATAAGCAAAGAGAAACAACAGTCCATCATTACTTTAAGACTTGAAGGTCAGTCAATATGGAACATTTCAAGAACTTTTAAAGTGCAGTCGCAAATACCATCAAGCGCTATGATGAAACTGGCTCTCATGACGACCGCCACAGGAAAGGAAGACCCAGAGTCTCCTCTGCTGCAGAGGATAAGCTCATTAGAGTTACCAGCCTCAGAAATTGCAGCCCAAATAAATGCTTCACAGAGTTCAAGTAACAGACACATCTCAACATCAACTGTTTAAAGGAGGCCGTGTGAATCAGGCCTTCATGGTCAAATTGCTGCAAAGAAACCACTACTAAATGACATCAAGAAGAATAAGAGACTTGCTTGGGCCAAGAAACACGAGCAATGGACATTACACCAGTGGAAATTTGTCCTTTGGTCTGGAGTCCAAATTGGAGATTTTTGGTTCCAACCGTCGTGTTTACAAAGGCTTGAGAAAGTATTCACCCCCTTTGGCATTTTTCCTATTTTGTTGCATTACAACCTGTAATTTAAATGGATTTTTATTTGGATTTCATGTAATGGACATACACAAAATAGTCCAAATTGGTGAAGTGAATTTTTTTTGTTTTTACTTGTTTAAAAAAATTCACACAAAAAAAAAACAGAATAGTGGCGTGTGCATATGTATTCAACCACTTTGCTATGAAGCCCCTAAATAAGATCTGGTGCAACCAATTACCTTCAGAAGTCACATAATTAGTTAAATAAACTCCACCTGTGTGTAATCTAAGTGTCACATAATCTGTCACATGATCTCAGTATATATACACCAGTTCAGAAAGCTGGGCTTTATGGAAGAGTGGCCAGAAAAAAGCCATTGCTTAAAGAAAAAAATAAGCAAACACATTTGCCAAAAGGCATGTGGGAGACTCCCCAAACATATGGAAGAAGGTGTTCTTGGTCAGATGAGACTAAAATTTAGCTTTTTGGCTATCAAGTAAAACACTATGTCTGGCGCAAACCCAACACCACTCATCACCTAGAGAACACCATTCCCACAGTGAAGCATGGTGTTGGCAGAATCATGCTGTGGGGATGTTTTTCACTGGCAGTGACTGGGAAACTGGTCAGAATTGAAGGAATGATGGATGGCGCTTAAATACAGGGAAATTCTTGAGGGAAACCTGTTTCAGTCTTCCAGAGATTTGTGACTAGGACAGAGGTTCACCTTCCAGCAGGACAATGACTCTAAGCATACTGCTAAAGCAGTAATCGAGTGGTTTAAGGGGAAACATTTAAATGTCTTGGAATGGCCTAGTCAAATCCCAGACCTCAATCCAATTGAGAATCTGTCGTATGACTTAAAGATTGCTGTACACCAGCGGAACCCATCCAACTTGAAGGAGCTGGAGCAGTTTTTCCTTAAAGAATTTGCAAAATCCCAGTGGCTAGATGTGCCAAGCTTATAGAGACATACCACAAGAGACATGTAACTGTAATTCCTGCAAAAGGTGGCTCTACAAAGTATTGACTTTGGGGGAGTGAATAGTTATGCACGCTGTGTAAATCAAATGATACAAACACCCCCCCCAAAAAATTTGATTCCTGGATGTAATGCCACAAAACAGGAAAAATGCCAAGGGGGTGAACACTTTCGCAAGCCACTGTATGTGAGACGTGGTGGGGGTGAACGGATGATCTCCGTATGTGTAGTTCCCACCGTAAAGCATGGAGGAGGAGGTGTTATGGTTTGGGGGTACTTTGCTGGTGACACTGTCTGTGATTTATTTAGAATGCAAGGCACACTTAACCAGCATGGCTAACACAGCATTCTGCAGTGATACGGCATCCCATCTGGTTGGCGCTTAGAGGAACTATCATTTGTTTTTCAACAGGACAATGACCCAACACACCTCCAGGCTGTGTAAGGGCTATTTTACCAAGAAGGAGAGGGATAGAGTGCTGCATCAGATGACCTGGCCTCCACAATCACCCAACCTCAACCTAATTGAAATGGTTTGGGGTGCGTCAGACCGCAGAGTGAAGGAAAAGAAGCCAACAAATGCATAGCATATGTGGGAACTCCTTCAAGACTGTTGGAAAAGCATTCCAGGTAAAGCTGGTTGAGAGAATGCCACGCATGTGCAAAGCTGTCATCAAGGCAAAGGGTGGCTATTTGAAGAATCTCAAATATAAAATATATTTTGATTTGTTTAACACTTTTTTGGTTACTACATGATTCCATATGTGTTATTTCATAGTGTTGATGTTCTCACTATTCACTACAATGTAGAAAATAGTAAAAATAAAGAAAAACCCTTGAATGAGTAGGTGTTCTAAAACGTTTGACCGGAAGCGTATATTTTTTTGTCCCACCAAGATTTACGTGCTAAAATCGCCACTGATTCCCAGTCATGTGAAATCCATAGATTAGGCCCTAATGAATGTATTTCAATTGACTGATTTCCTTATGTGAACTGAAACTAACGTCTTTGACATTTTTGCTTTTATATTTTTGTTCAGTGATTTAAGGGAGAAAAAGATGAGTGGCAATAACACTGCAGGGTTCTCCTCCTTTGCCTTTGACTCACTCACTCACTCACTCACTCACTCACTCACTCACTCACTCACTCACTCAGGTGTACACTACTGGAGACCGAGAGAGGGAGAGAGAGAGAGATAGCTAAAAGAGGTGGGAAAGACATATGAAGGAAAACGGATTAAGTCTTCTCTTTCATCTGAGAGCACATTTCCAACCTACTTTCTCTGTTTGACACACACACACACACACACACACACACACACACACACACACACACACACACACACACACACACACACACACACACACACACACACACACACACACACACACACTCTCGCCAGCAAGCTCTCAAAGTCTCACTGAAGTGTTTTGGACACCCTGGGTTGACTCCTCCTGCTCAGTATTGTTTCGTTTCTCCAAACGGTCTCCAAAGTTTCAAAGTTGCTCCAAAGTTAAGGGTTAAGGTAAGGTTTGGGATAAGGTCAAAATAAAACAATTGGTGGAAAAAGTACTCAATTGTCATACTTCAATAAAAGTAAAGATATCTTAATAGAAAATGACTCAAGTAAAATTGAAAACCACCCAGGAAAATACTACTTGAGTAACAGTCTAAAAGTACTGGGTTTTAAATACAGTGGGGCAAAAAAGTATTTAGTCAGCCACCAATTGTGCAAGTTCTCCCACTTAAAAATATGTGAGAGGCCTGTAATTTTCATCATAGGTACACTTCAACTATGACAGACAAAATGAGAAAAAAAAATCCAGAAAATCACATTGTAGGATTTGTAATGAATTTATTTGCAAATGATGGTGGAAAATAAGTATTTGGTCAATAACAAAAGTTTATCTCAATACTTTGTTATATACCCTTTGTTGGCAATGACAGAGGTCAAACGTTTTCTGTAAGTCTTCACAAGGTTTTCACACACTGTTGCTGGTATTTTGGCCCATTCCTCCATGCAGATCTCCATGCAGATCATTGTCATGCTGAAAGACCCAGCCACGTTTCATCTTCAATGCCCTTGCTGATGGAAGGAGGTTTTCACTCAAAATCTCACGATACATGGCCCCATTCATTCTTTCCTTTACACGGATCAGTCGTCCTGGTCCCTTTGCAGAAAAACAGCCCCAAAGCATGATGCTTCTACCCCCATGCTTCACAGTAGGTATGGTGTTCTTTGGATGCAACTCAGCATTCTTTGTCTTTCAATCACGACGAGTTGAGTTTTTACCAAAAAGTTATATTTTGGTTTCATCTGACCATATGACATTCTCCCAATCTTCTTCTGGATCATCCAAATGCTCTATAGCAAACTTCAGACGGGCCTGGACATGTACTGGCTTAAGCAGGGGGACACGTCTGGCACTGGAGGATTTGAGTCCCTGGCGGCGTAGTGTGTTACTGATGGTAGGCTTTGTTACTTTGGTCCCAGCTCTCTGCAGGTCATTCACTAGGTCCCCCCGTGTGGTTCTGGGATTTTTGCTCACCGTTCTTGTGATCATTTTGACCCCACGGGGTGAGATCTTGCGTGGAGCCCCAGATTGAGGGAGATTATCAGTGGTCTTGTATGTCTTCCATTTCCTAATAATTGCTCCCACAGTTGATTTCTTCAAACCAAGCTGCTTACCTATTGCAGATTCAGTCTTCCCAGCCTGGTGCAGGTCTACAATTTTGTTTCTGGTGTCCTTTGACAGCTCTTTGGTCTTGGCCATAGTGGAGTTTGGAGTGTGGCTGTTTGAGGTTGTGGACGGGTGTCTTTTATACTGATAACAAGTTCAAACAGGTGCCATTAATACAGGTAACGAGTGGAGGACAGAGGAGCCTCTTAAAGAAGAAGTTACAGGTCTGTGAGAGCCAGAAATCTTGCTTGTTTGTAGGTGACCAAATACTTATTTTCCACCATAATTTGCAAATAAATTCATTACAAATCCTACAATGTGATTTTCTGGATTTTTTTTTCTCATTTTGTCTGTCATAGTTGAAGTGTACCTATGATGAAAATTACAGGCCTCTCTCATATTTTTAAGTGGGAGAACTTGCACAATTGGTGGCTGACTAAATACTTTTTTGCCCCACTGTATACTTAAGTATCAGAAGTAAAAGTATAAATAATTTAAAATTCCGTATATTAAGCAAATCAGGCAGCACCATTGTGTTATTTTTTTAATTTATGGATAGCCAGGGGCACACTACAACACTCAGACATAATTTTCAAATGAAGCATTTGTGTATAGTGAGTCCACCAGATCAGCGGCAGTAGGATGACCAGGTATGTTCTCTTGATCAGTGTGTAAACTGGGCAATTCCCTGTCCCGTTAAGCATTCGAAATGTAATGAGTACTTTTGGGTGTCAGGGAAAATGTATGGAATAAAAAGTACAATATTTTCTTTAGGAATATAGTCAATGTTGTCAAAAATATAAATAGTAAAGTAAAGTGCAGGTACCCCCAAAAAACTACTTAAGTAGTACTTCAAAGTATTTTAACTTAGTTACTTTACACCGCTGGCAACTTGTAATTAAACTGGATTGATTTTGATTTACTTCATCAATGACTGCTCTCCTTTTTGTTCAACTGGAAAATCCTATTACACACATACTATAACACATTCTATTTTCACATACCCAAAATGCCTACTATTTTGAACACAAGCATGGGTATTCGGACACGGCTAGCGTGTGTGTGAGTGTTTGTCAGTTCTCTCCTCCCTTCAGGGATCTACACGTCAATACAGGAGTAGGCTTCAGGAGGTGAAATACAACAAAAGCTGACCAATAGACAGTTTAGACTTCCCCTGGGTTTAAGGAAAGAAAAAGAGAGAAAAAGGAAAGGAAAAGAAAGACAGAAAGAAAGAAAGAAGGAAGGAAACAAGGAAGGAAACAAGTAAAGACAGAAGGAAGGAAACAAGGAAAGACAGAAGGAAGGAAGGAAAGAAAGAAGGAAATAACGAAATAAAGAAGGAAGGAAAGAACGAAATAAAGAAGGAAAGAAAGAAGGAAGGAAAAAAGGAAAGAAAGAGCAAAAGAGAGAAGGAAAGAATGAAAGAAAGAAGGAAAGAAATAAGGAAGGAAATAATGAAAGAAAGAAAGAATGAATGAATGAATGAAAGAAAGAAAGAAAGAAAGAAAGAAAGAAAGAAGGAAAGAAGCAAAGAAAGAAAGAAGGAAAGAAAGAAAAGGAAAAAAATAAGGAAAGAAAGAAATGAAAGAAATAAAACATGAAAAGACACAGACAAAATGTGCCATTCGAAAAATGTACAGTATAGTCGAGAAAGAGGATGATGTCACCTATGTGCATCATAGATTTTTAGTTCAAGTTCCCAGTGATGCTTCTAGTAACGTCAATTACTGACATCAAGCATGTGAAGTGTATGTGTGTCCTGAGTGTGTGTGAAATCATTACCGTTGGAGTGTAAGCCAGCTCTTGCTGTGTGTGTGTGATACCAATCCTATGCAGCACTAGCTACTGGCTGGGGTGTTCACGCTGTGTCTGTGATGTCACTCCTGTGAAGGACTAGCTACTGGCTGGGTTGTTCACACTGTGTCTGTGACATCACTCCTGTGAAGGACTAGCTACTGGCTTGGGTGTTCACACTGTGTCTGTGACATCACTCCTGTGAAGAACTAGCAACTGGCTGGAGTGTTCACACTGTGTCTGTGATGTCACTCCTGTGAAGGACTAGCTACTGGCTGGGGTGTTCCCACTGTGTCTGTGACATCACTCCTGTGAAGAACTAGCTACTGGCTGGGGTGTTCCCACTGTGTCTGTGACATCACTCCTGTGAAGCACTAGCTTCTGGCTGGGGTGTTCCCACTGTGTCTGTGACATCACTCCTGTGAAGAACTAGCTACTGGCTGGGGTGTTCCCACTGTGTCTGTGACATCACTCCTGTGAAGCACTAGCTTCTGGCTGGGGTGTTCACACTGTGTCTGTGACGTCACTCCTGTGAAGGACTAGCTACTGGCTGGGGTGTTCACACTGTGTCTGTGACGTCACTCCTGTGAAGAACTAGCAACTGGCTGGACACACACACACACACACACACACACACACACACACACACACACACACACACACACACACACACACACACACACACACACACACACACACACACACACACACACACACACACACACACACACACACACACACTTCCCTAATGATCTACTTGTGAGTAGGAGAAACAAGGAAGATGAAATAGGAGAGGAGGAGAACAAGGTATAAGGGATAAAATGGCCAATTAAATATAAAACTATTTCAAGATAGTGTTTACAGTAAGTTTCCCTACTCTTTTGTGTGGAAGTATAATACTCTTGGGTGGCTAATGTTGCTGTTGATGTTGTTGTTGATGTTGTTGTTGATGTTGTTGTTGCCTATTATCTGTCTGGAGGTCTGCTGGTTGGACATGCTGGCAAACCACTCACAGACTGTGTGTGTGTCCTGAGTCTGTGACATCACTACTGTTGTAGTATAATCTAGTGCTTGCTGTGTGTGTATGACACCACTCATGTGTGTGTGTGTGTGTGTGTGTGTGTGTGTGTGTGTGTGTGTGTGTGTGTGTGTGTGTGTGTGTGTGTGTGTGTGTGTGTGTGTGTGTGTGTGTGTGTGTGTGTGTGTGTGTGTGTGTGTGTGTGTGTGTGTGTGTGTGTGTGTGTGTGTGTGTGTGTGTGTGTGTGTGTGTGTGTGTGTGTGTGTGTGTGGTGCCCAGTGCCTCCGGACTAGAGCACAGCTGCCAAACTCTCTGCCTGCCTACTGGAGGCCATGGCAGGGGAGGTCACTGCACAACCTCTGTGTGTGTGTGTGTGTGTGTGTGTGTGTGTGTGTGTGTGTGTGTGTGTGTGTGTGTGTGTGTGTGTGTGTGTGTGTGTGTGTGTGTGTGTGTGTGTGTGTGTGTGAGAGGAGTCCAACATACACGCAAGCACACACACGTGCACACGTGCACACACGCACGCACGCACGCACGCACGCACACGCACACGCACACACACACACACACACACACACACACACACACACACACACACACACACACACACACACACACACACACACACACACAGAGACCCTCAGGGCTCTCTGACTTCCCGTAACTCTCTTTGGAGCGAATATGAGAGCCTATAGCTTTACACAGACACCCTATCTTCTTTGACTGCAACTCCTACAGTATACTCCTGGCCTCGAAAAGAGAAAACTCGTACCTGCACTGTGGACTAAATTATGCCAAAGTCACTACCTCCTGAGGAAAAGACAGAGAGAAATGTTCTAGCAAAATCCATTTAAGATAGAGGGGAAATGCTTAGGAGACTGTAATACAGTACTACTGAACTGTCTGATCTCAGAACTGATCTCATTTAATGGTTTTATTAAAGACTGTTCCTGGGAGAGATCAGGAAGCCACAGAGTGAGGGCAACAACACTGTGAGTGTATGATTCCGGTGTTTGTGTGTGTGTGTATATATGTCAACATACCGGGTTGTCTGGTCTCAGTCTCTTGGACGGTGGGCCTCCGTCTTCTGGGTGTAACATGTAAAAGAGACGGACCTTGTTGGCATGTTTCTTACTCTGAGAGAGAGAGAGAGAGAGAGAGAGAGAGAGAGAGAGAGAGAGAGAGAGAGAGAGAGAGAGAGAGAGAGAGAGAGAGAGAGAGAGAGAGAGAGAGAGAGAGAGAGAGAGAGAGAGAGAGAGAGAGAGAGAGAGAGAGAGAGAGAGAGAGAGAGAGAGAGAGAGAGAGAGAGAGAGAGAGAGAGAGAGAGAGAGAGAGAGAGAGAGAGAGAGAGAGAGAGAGAGAGAGAGAGAGAGAGAGAGAGAGAGAAATAAACTTTATTGGCAAGTTTATTTACATTCACTGTGTGTGATCAGTGCTTCAACAGATATTCCATCTCTTCTCAACTGCACAGTGGATAAACACTATGACTTACTTCACTGCTCACAGCAACCAATTATAAACAATGTTTTAACTTTAGGGCTAACCAATCAGAAACATTGTTGCCTCACAGCGAACCAATGAAACACATCGGCTTACCCCACAGCGGACAATCAAAAACAATGTATGACCCTGTCATAAGCTGACTGGATCCCCAGGCTTACATCAAAACCCACAAACGTTTTTTTTGTGTATGTGTGTGTGTGTGTGTGTGTGTGTGTGTGTGTGTGTGTGTGTGTGTGTGTGTGTGTGTGTGTGTGTGTGTGTGTGTGTGTGTGTGTGTGTGTGTGTGTGTGATCGTGTGCGTGTTATTACGCTTTTATACCGTCAGTATAACTTTATGTGAAATGACAGTGGAATGAGAAAGCATACAGTCAAATGCATACCAAGCACATTGGTGTTCTTCAATCTACAAAGTAACACAAAGATGACGTGGCAGACCGATTTGATATGGCTAGAGAGAGAAGTGGCAATACGAGAGAGGGACAAAGTGTTACAGTGTGGGAGGGAGAGAGACGAGAAGAAGGAGGGGAAAAAAGAGGAAGGTGGTAGAGAGAGAGGAGGGAAGTGGTGAGGGAGGGAGACGACAGACCACGTATTCACCCTGCACACCCTAATTGACAAACAAACAAACCAAAACAAAGGCAAAGTCTTCTCATGCTTTGTTGATTTAAAAAAAGCCTTTGACTCAATTTGGCATGAGGGTCTGTAATACAAATTGATGGAAAGTGGTGTTGGGGGAAAAACATACGACATGATAAAATCCATGTACACAAACAACAAGTGTGAGGTTAAATTGGCAAAAAACACACACATTTCTTCCCACAGGGCCGGGGGGTGAAACAGGGATGCAGCTTAAGCCCGACCCTCTTCAACATATATTTTAATGAATCAGCGAGGGCACTAGAGCAGTCTACAGCACCCGGCAGACTGTCTACTGTTTGTCAAATGTCTACTGTTTGCTGATGATCTGGTGCTTCTGTCACCAACCAAGGAGGGCCTACAGCAGCACCTAGATCTTCTGCACAGATTCTGCCAGACCTAGGCACTAACAGTAAATCTCAGTAAGATAAAAAATAATGGCGTTCCAAAAAAGGTCCAGTCGCCAGGACCACAAATACAAATTCCATCTAGACACCGTTGCCCTAGAGCACACAAAAAACTATACATACCTTGGCCTAAACATCAGTGCCACAGGTAACTTCCACAAAGCTGTGAAAGATCTGAGAGACAAGGAAAGAAGGGCCTTCTATACCATCAAAAGGAACATAAAACTCAACATACCAATTAGGATCTGGCTAAAAATACTTGAATCAGTTATAGAAGCCATTGCCCTTTATGGTTATGAGGTCTGGGGTCCGCTCACCAAACAATTCACAAATTCACAAAATAGGACAAATACCAAATTGAGACTCTGCATGCAGAAATCTCCAAAAATATCCTCAGCTTCCTGCCATCCAGGACCTCTATACCAGGCGGTGTCAGAGGAAGGCCCTAAAAATTGTCAAAGAATCCAGCCACCCTAGTCATAGACTGTTCTCTCTGCTACCACATTGCAAGCGGTACCGGAGCGCCAAGTCTAGGTCCAAGAGGCTTCTACCACCAAGCCATAAGACTCCTGAACATCTAATAAAATGGCTAGCCAGACTATTTGCATTGACCCCCCCCCCCCTTTTATACCGCTGCTACTCTCTGTTGTTATCATCTATGCATAGTCACTTTAATAACTCTACCTACATGTACATATTACCTCAACTAACCGGTGCCCTGCATATTGACTCTGTACCGGTACCCCCCTGTATATAGTCTCACTATTGTTATTTTACTGTGGCTCTTTAATTAATTGTTACTTTTATTTCTTATTCTAATGCATATTTTTTAAACTCCATTGTTGGTTAAGGGCTCGTAAGTAAGCATTTCACTGTAACCTGTTGTATTCGGCGCATGTGACTAATTCAATTTGATTTGATTTGTACAACGTAAAACACCAAATAATGCATGCAGAGCAGAATTAGGCCGATACCCGCAAATTATAAAAATCCAGAAAAGATACGCTAAATTCTACAACCACCTAAAAGGAAGCGATTCCCAAACCTTCCATAACAAAGCCATCACCTACATAGAGATGAACCTGGAGAAGAGCCCCCTAAGCAAGCTGGTCCTGGGGCTCTTTTCACAAATACAAACAGACCCCACAGAGCCCCAGACAGCAACACATTTAGACCCAACCAAATCATGAGAAAAC